>NC_064250.1:65434943-65572443 GCF_003254725.2 Canis lupus dingo
AGCATTCAGCCTGGAAAGCCCGTCAGCCTTCAGGTTTTTACTCACAATTTTAGCTCTTGGCTGGGTTAGCCGAAAGGGTCTATGGCAATTTGAGCTTTGGTCCAAGCTAGGATTTAGGAAATCCAACATTGGAAAGATGTTAAGTGTCCAAGATTCCATTAAAGTTTCTATCAGATCACCTTGGTGAATTTTGTTTGTAAATATTTCAGCCAAGTACTGTCACCAATTTCTTGAAATTTTTATCTATGTAGTTGGTGTAAGTAGCCTAAAACCGGCCTCACTGAAGGTTCCTAGGTTATAGTGGGAGGGGAAAAAGCCCCCAAACTCTGGTAGATAATTTTTTTCTGATTAATAGGTTGAATATTGCCTAACTTTGGCTTTTTAGGTCAGTTGAATACTTCACTTTGCATCCAGTCTTGAGCTTTATGCTTCTGAAGCCACCAGCAGTGTGTGATGCTTTATTAGCACTAAGAAGTGAAGCTGGTCCAGTGATTAGAGGAAAAAGCCCAGGTCTCAGGAAGGACGGATCTTTTCTGTCGACCAGGGCCTGGTGATCATAGGCAAATTGTTTAACACTGAGTCTCTTAAAAGATTTTATTTACTTATTTGACAGCACAAGCAGGGGACACAGCAGGCAGAGGGAGAGGGAGAAGCAGACTTAACCCGAGCCGGGAGCCCAATGGCAGAACTCGATCTCAGGACCCTGGGATCATGACCTGAGCCGAAGGCAGATGCTTAACTGACTGAGCCACCCAGGCACCTCTAACTAACATTGAGGTTCTGAGTAAAATTTAACTAGTTATTTAATTTTAAAATCACTCATTCAGCTTTTATTTGTAAAATTTTATTGTGCACGTATATTTATGAGTCTCCACAAATTTATATTAAAATACATACTCAGAGTATCACTACTCCAGTCTGCCTTTTCTTTTTCCTGTTCCCAATCAGGAACCACTCCTATTTTTTCTTCAGTTTTATAGATCATTTTTATTTATTTATTTATTTTTCATTTTTATTTTATTTACTTTCTAATATATATATATTTTAAATCCAGTATAGTCAACATACAGTTAACTATGTTAGTTTTAGGTGTACAATACAGCGATTCAACAATTCCATATATTACTCCGTGCTCATGATTCATGTACTCTCAGTCCCCTTGTTCTATTTTACCCATCCCCCTCTGGTAACTATCTATTTGTTGTCTACAGTAAGAATCTGTTTTTTTTTTTTTTTTTTTGGTTTGTCACTTTTCCTTTGTTCATTTGTTTCTTAAATACCACATGAGTGAGATCATATGGTATTTGTCTTTCTCTTACTGACTTACTTAGCATTATGCTCTCTAGGTCCAGCCATGTTGTCACAAATAGCAAGATTTCATTCTTTGTCTTGGCTGAGTAATATTCCATTGTAGATATACACCATATATATCTTTATCCATTTATCTATCATAGACACTTGGGCTGCTTCCATAATTTAGCTATTGCAAGTAATGCTGCAATAAACATAGGAGTGCATGTATCCTTCCAAATTAGTGTTTTTGTATTCTTTGGGTAAATAAATATCCAGTAGTGGAATTACTGGATTATATGGTAATTCTATTTTTAATTTTTTGAGGAAACTCCATACTGTTTTTCACAGTGGCTGCACTGGCTTGCATTCCCACCAACAGTGCACAAGGGTTCCTTTTTCTCCATGTCCTCACCAACACTTGTTATTTCTTGTGTGTTGATTTTAGCCATTCTGACAGGTGTGAGGTGGGATCTCATTGTGGTTTTGATTTGCATTTCCCTGATGATTAGTGGTGGTGAGGATCAACAGATGTGTCTGTTGACCATCTGGATGTCTGATTTGGAAAAATGTCTTGGATTCTTGTTTTTTTTTTTGGTTTTTTTTTTGGTGTTGAGTTTTATCGATTCTTTATGTATTTTGGTACTAACTCTTTTATCAGGTCATTTGCAAATACCTTCTCCCATTTGATAGGTTGTCTTTTAGTTTTGTTGATTGTTTTCTTTGCTGTGTAGAAGCTTTTTATTTTGATGTAGTCCTCACAATTTATTTTTGCCTTGCCTCAGGAAACATCTAGAAAAATGTTGCTATGGCCAATGTCAGAGAAATCGCTGTGCTCTCTTTTAGGATTTTTATGATTTCAGGCCTCACACTTAGATCCGTAATCCATTTTGAGTTTATTTTTGTGTATGGTGTAAGAAAGTGGTCCAGTTTCATTTTTTCGCATGTCATCGTCCAGTTTTACCAGCACCACTTATTGAAGAGACATTTTCCCATTGCACATTCTTTCCTCCTTTGTTGAAGATTAGTTGACCATATAATCACGGGTTTATTTCTGGTCTCTCTGTTCTGTTCCTTTGATCTGTGTGTCTTTTTTTTTTGTGCCAGGGTCAGACAGTTTGGATTACGACAGCTTTGTAGTATATCTTGAAGTCTGGGATTGTGATACCTCCAATTTTGTTCTTCTTTTTTTTTTTTTTTCAAAATTGCTAAAAAAAAAAAAAATTGCTTTGACTGTTCGGGGTCTTTTGTGGTTACATATACATTCTAGGATTATCTTTGTTTTTTATTGGAATTTTATGTGGATTAGCAACTAAGTAGAGTGTAAAGAGAATCAGATTTTTCTTTTTTTAAGTGGTAGGTTAAAATTAATTTGAATTTGTTAGAAGGCAGACACATAGGCCAGTTGCAGACTTCGAAGGAGTATCTGCAAACCACCCCTCCTTCCCAAAGCTGTCTTCCAGATACGAAATTTGGGCAGGGCCAAAGTAAGGGGGAAAAAAATCTGGAGTCAGGCAAAGCCCTTTTTATTTTTCAAATTGCTGTGACCTCTTCATCAGAAAACTCTCTGCCTTAGTGCCAAGACCAATGCAGTGCACAGCTGCTTTGGGGATGGTGAGTGGGCCTGTCTGCTTCTTTTTTTTTTTTTTTTTTTCGGCCTGTCTGCTTCTACTGAGGGCTCCAGCACTGAATTTGGGGAGCAGGGTAAACTTCCTGACAGTAGCTGGTGTCGTGCCATACGTCTAATTGCTACAGCAAACCATGAGGCTGGTGCTGACTCAGTAAATGTCCCCATTCCACAGATGAGAAAACCAGGAATGGTTTGTGACACACCTCACCCCTGGTCACACAGTAGATTGGAATTTGAACCTGCCTTCCTCCAAAACTTAATCCTGAAATATCACCTTGTGTTTTCCCGCTCTACAATGTTGCTTTTTAGTATTCTCTTTGGAATTCGGCACTGGAAAGGCCAGGGATATTCACTCTTTTTTGGTGTAGGCTTCTAATTTCAGAACAGCTAAATCCTTTCTGCTGTTTGGATGCCCTCAAAGCTGGCCTACCACAGGTGAGGAGGCGGAGACACCTGCCAGGACCTGGTGTGTTTATTAGTACTGGGAAAGCTCTGGCTACTTCAGGTGAGTGGACCTATTCACACCCAATTCACTTATCGATTGGTTTCCCTAAAATTTGGGGGGTGTCACCTGGGTGGCTCAGTCAGTTAAGTGTCTGCCTTCAGCTCAGGTCATGATCCTGGAGTTCCTCATAGGGCTCCCTGCTCAGTGAGGAGTCGGCTTCTCCTTCTGCCCCTTATCCCACTTGTGCTCACTGTCTCTAAAATAAATAAAATTTTTGAAAAAAATTTGGAGTTTTAAATTATGTTTTTCATACAGCTAGCATGCTTGCTTTCATATATTTTTCTTAAACCAATTAAGATGAGTACCTAGAACAAAAGATTAAAAAATTTAAATTCATCAGTAGAGCAAATAGAAATATTAACACCAATACTTTATAGGTTGTTCAGGAAGTGCTATAACTACCTTATTTGAAGGTATTTAAAAAAAAATCTTATGGAAAACACAGGATTAAGGAAGCAGCACCCTTAGAGGAATTAAATAAAAACAGTAAATTTTTTTTTTAAGGAAAAAAGTAAAAATGGAAATCAGTATCTAAAAATGAATTGTTTGTGCCCAGGACTTTGTTATGTTGTATATAAAATGCCACGACTATGGTAAACCTTGTTCACAGAATGGATTGTGAGTGAACATGTCATGTAGCAAATTCATTACTAGGTGAATTGGATTTTAGGCAAATCTGATGCTATCAAAAAATTTTTTTTCTGATCATAACAGGAATATCTATTTATTGTAATACTTGTAAAAGTATAAAGAAGACAGTAAAAATCATCCAAAATCCGACCTCTCCAAGTTAGTTTTAAAAATCTCTTATGAGGGCCACACACAGCCCCTCCCCCACCCTGTGGCTCAGTGATTGAACGTCTGCCTTTAGCTCAGGTTGTGATCCCAGGGTCCTGGAATCGAATCCCGCGTCAGGCTCCCTGCAAGGGAAATCTTAAAAAATAAATAGATAAAAATCTCCTGTATTTTCTTTCTTCTAGAGACTTTTTTTTTTTTAAAAACATAGTTGAGCTCATACTAGGTAAGCAGTTTAATGTCATAAGCGTCTTCCCTACACATTGTCATGGCTGTTGAACAAACTGAGTGAGGAACCCAGGGATATCTCCCGAATGCATCCGGAGGAGCCACCCTTTGTGGTGTGGCCTGAAGGAGAAACGTGGTGGTGTCCGGACCCAGGAGGGCAGCAGGGAGGAGGCCGGGCCCTGCAGTGGTCGGGAACCTTGGAATTCTTTGGGGGAGAACTGGATTATGGCCAAGCCCCCTGGCGACTGGCGTCCTGCTGAGATGAATACCCCTATCAGATGGTTGGAAAAAGCAAATAAGTTCAGAAAGCCTTAATTTAGCCAGCTCTTCCCTCAGTCCCTCCCTGCTTCGTCTTTGCCACGTAGTGAGGTCATTCCAGCGGCCGCCGCCCTTCTGCTTCCTGGGAGGATTCCTTCTTTGGGCGAACAAGGGTCACCGGCCCCCCGTGACCCTGCGCTGGGTGCTGCTACGGGAGGGACTCAGGCCAGGAGGGACTCTGCTGAGACTCCGTGTCCACAGTACTAGGTGCTCGGGGGCCTTGGGTGACATCCCACTTAGCTGCTATGACAACTGTGAGTTAAGGAGCCATTAAAGCAGGAAGCAATAGGTCGAACCCGTCCGGTTGCAGAGCCCGGCCTATTCGGTGTCAGCCACCGTTCGTTGGTTCAGCGGTCCTCTAGAGGCCCTGAGTGTCCGTTGGAAAACAAAACGGGCAGGCGCCCTGGTCCTTGGGACAGCGTACCGCTCACGGGGTGAGGATGGCAGACGACAGCTGAAGTGCACATCACTCCAAGGCTCCGAAGGACCCCAGTGCTTCCGAAGGGACAGGCGCATCCCGAGAATGGCAGCCTCAGGCAGGTGCGGAGGGAGAGGGCAGCGTGCTCCCCGGGCAGCCAGGGGCTGTGACTTCAGAGGAAGGGGAAGGAGCCAGAGTCTGGGGAGCTCTGTGAGTGGGGGCTGGGGCAGAGAGCGGCCAGTGCCCCGGGGTGTCACAGCGTGACAGCGAGGCCCAGAGGTGCCGGGGGATCGCAGCTTCCCGGGGGAGAGGAGGTGCGTCGACGGGAAGCCCGTGGGGCTGGTGAAGCAGGAGGCGCCCTCTGCGAGGAGGGGCCGGCTCGGTCGGGAAGGCTCGGAGGGCCGGGAAAGCGATCTGCGCCAGCACGCATGGTGCCCAGTTCCCCGGCAGCGGTCTGCAGCTCTCCCACAGGGGTCTTGAGGGTCAGGAAACATTTCAGCGTGACCAAGATGTGGCCCCAACTCAGCAAGGCTGTGACCTAAGAGGGGGAGGAAAAGCACAAAAGAACGAACCGGTGGCCCGGTGCAGCCGTCTCGGGCTTGTGCTTCGGGCCAGTGGGTGGCCGAGAGCACCAGCCGTGCAGGGACACTCGGGCCCCTGGGGCTCCCATGTCCTCCCCCGCGCTCCTCATGTCACCCACACCCGCTTCCGAGGCCTCCAGCTTGCTTCTGGCTCAGCTGCGCTCCGGGACCAGTCAGTGGACCCTGATCTGGGCATCCGGCGACAAGTCCCCGTGCCCTGTTCCAGGGGGTAGCACGGATCTTCCGAGGGCCAGGCTCACACCAAGTGCTGTGTGGAGCCCACCTCGTGATCCTGCAAGAGCCCCACGGCGGCAGGCGGGCAGCTCCCGGGTCCTGAAGACCTGCCCCCCCGCGGAGCCGGAGCGTGGGGCCCAGCGCCGAGACCAACAGGCGCAGTCGGCGGCTCCAGCGCTGCCCACCCCCTGCCTGGGTGCCTCGGCTGTGACCCCCAGGACTGCAGCAGCAGCTCGCCCCGGCTTCTGGGGGCCCCAGGTCCCTAAAACGCAAGTGCATCTGGCTGCAGGGCAGGAAGGAAGAGCTCGTCACCAAAGCCGCCGGCGGCTGCGAGCAGCGTGCCCTTCCATTCCGACACGTGCGTGGGGGCCGTGATGTGACCTGGTAGGGCGCGGGCTGCGTCTCTGCGGAGTCCTCCCCCATGAGGCCTTCTAGTCCTTGACACCCATCGCCGTGGGGGCTCGGCTTTGCTAGGCTGAATATGGAGGAGTCTTTAATTAAGGCTAGAAACAGCTCTCCCTACGTTCATAGCTAAGCACGGGGACCCCCTGTTGCCCTCCCCGCCACCGGCCCCCAGCCTGCTTGCGGCCCGGGCTCCGCTGCTCCCTGACCTCCAGAGTCCGATCCCTGCCCACCCCACAGTCACGGAGGCCAAGCCTGGGTTCCTCTGTGCCCGAGCCTGGGGGGGGGGGCGGCCACGAGGGCCTCCACACTCGCCGCTAGTGGGAGACGCTGCAAAGGGCACCCCAGTCCCGAGGCATTTGGCAACTTGCAACCTGAATGGAAGACACTGGGAAAACAGCCTAACAGGCATTTGGGGCCATGCCTGTCCTCTTGCCGCAGACTTCTCGGCAGTGGAGGAGCTGCAGGGGGGTGCGGTGGGAGGCTGGGGGCGGGCGGACGGAAAGGGAAGACATGAGCACTAAGCTCTGGGCACCTCTGCCACGAAAAAGTATTGAGAGCACAGCCTGGGGACAAGACCCTGCTCCTCCTGGGCCTTGCGTCCCCAGGTAGGCGCCTCCTCCCAAATCCGAGCCACCGGGCCTGGGGCGTGTGAGTGGCTCCGAAGGGGGCTTCCCACAGCAGCCGGGCCTGGGATATCCCGCGAGGCCCCCCCGCCGCCCCAGGCTCTCCGGGGGCTGCTTCTCCCCTGCTCCTACTTAGGGCGCCGCATCTCCTCCCGGGGACCTGGAGCAGCACCTGCTCGGGAGTGGGGATGTGAGGCAAACACAGGGAGGCACTGACCACGGCTGGCTGCTTGCCCCCAAGCACATCCCCGAGTCCCAGGGGCCTGGCGAGAGTTCCAGGTGTGTCAGAGGAAGGAGGCAGCACCCCGTCTCACCGGCCACTGCATGCTCACCCTACGCCCCGCTCTCGCCACCTGCTCAGTGTCCGTCCCTTTGGTGCCTGGCCGGCTTCCACTCACCCTGCAGACTGCGGCTGGGGGAGCATCTTCTCACGAACATCAGAAGATCATTCTGGCTGGGGTTAGACACCGCCCCCCCCCACCCCCGACTCCCACAGTGCCCTCCAGCGAAGTCTTTCTTAGCACCTGCTGGATTGCCTTCCTGCCCCACCTGGAAACCGAGCTCTTCAAGGCTGGGGCCTTTTCTTGATCCGGGTCTGTAGTCACAGCCCAGGAGAGCGGTAGATACCTGTCGGTGCACATTTGGGGATGAAGGACCGATCAATTCCCACCTGGGGGAGCTCCCGATGTCCTGGGGGATCCCAGCTAACATGTGCGAAGACCTCTTGATGTGCTAGATGCTGCTGAGCGCCTCACGGAATCAACAATCCTGCAAGCAGAAAATATTATAGTCCCCATTCGATCGACCCTGAAACTGAGGCACAGAGCAGTTAAATACTTGTTGGAGGTCCCACGCCTCCCAGATGAACGGAGCCCGTAGCTATGAAGGGAGCCTTCAGGGCCGGGCAGGGGGAGGGGGGCACCTTCTGTAGCTCTCAGTTCTCAAGGCAGCCCCGTGGCAGTAGTGTCGCTGCCTGGAAACTAAGCGTTTGGGGAAATTTGGTGTCTTGTTCAAGGGTACCAGCGAGGGAGCCGTCAGGCCTGAATTCAAGCCCTTTGACCAGTTCTGAGAGGAGGACCCCGAAGGCCAAGGGGCCCCTCAAGGCAGGAGCTGTTTCTGCCTGTGGTCTCTCCCACCCTTCTGGGAAGAGACTCTGTCTGACATGAGCATCCTTATGGTCATTTAGGGAATAAACCACAACAGGGAGCCCAGCTAATGGGGATGTGGTTGGTAACTAGAAGGTCCTCCTAGATCTCAGGGGTCACTGTCAAAAAAAAAAATCCTTTCCTTGGATTAGGGCTAACTTCTGGTTACCCAAAAGCTTCCAGTTCACCGACTTCCTGGCTACGGCAGGCTTCGTAGAATAAAATGACACGAGCCAAACAGGTTTGCGAGTATGGCGAGAGCAACCACGGCCCAGGGCTGACCAGTGCGGTCGGGGAAATTTAGCTGTAATTTATGTGATGGGTGAAAAAAAACAAAAACAAAAAACAAGCCCTATCTCAGCCTGTGATTCATTTGTATAAAAAATGAACGTGCTATCACAGCCCTAATGCTCGTATCTTTAGACGCTGAGAGTGTCGGGAGAGAGCAATGCGGATTCACGTTCAGCCCCAGCGGTTCGTCCTTAGAGCGATCCCCGGTGATCGTCTCGAGTGGGGTTGGCATGGAGGGGTGCAGGGCAGACCCAGGAGGGAGGGCAGACGGCCCTCTGCAGGCGGAAGCCCGCGCCCCTGGGCCCCCGACTTGCAGATACTCTGTCCCCCGGATCAGCCCCGAATCTCTGAACAGGGTGGCGAGCGGGAGGGGCTTCTAAGCCCACGCACCAAGGCGCCCAGTCCTCCTGGGGGCACAGCTCTCGGCGGCTCCCACATGGCATTCACGGCCAACACCCGCACCGACGCGTCCGTTTGCACAGCTCACGCCGGGGCATCCTCGATGCCTTGAACTTAAGCTCGCTTCAGGTTCACCAGGTCCGCCCCTCGACGTCGTCCACACCTGAACCCCTGTACTCCTCACAGGAAGCCTGGGAAGCCGGCCTTGTTAACTGCATTTTACAGGTGAGGAAACGAGCGCAGGTGAGAGGTGTGCAGCTTGTAGGATGCGTGTCTCTAGCACCCACAGCCGCTTTGCTAATCGGTTTGCTGATCGCAGGGAGTGGGGGGCCGGTGGGGACAGCACTTTGGGTCTCTGTTGCCTTTTTAAGTGACGAGCATTTGAACCCCGGGAGCTTTGTCCTTTCTCTGCATCCAGCCCTGGGGCCCCAGGGGGAGCTTCCTGCACTTTTCTCCCAGAAATCCCAACGGGTGGGAATTGGAGAGAGGAGGCAGAGGGGGACTCAGAGTGAGGCGGAGGGAGGGTGGAGGCGGGGGTGTGCAGTGGGGCGGCTGACAGCTCTGCCCCCAGGCCCTGAGATGCTGCGGGCCCCGCAGCTCGGGCGTCCCCGTGCACCTCGCACCTGGCGGGCTCGTGGTCACGTGGCTTCCCCCCGAGAACACGCAGCGTGTTCCCTATTTTAAGTTCTTCCAGTTGGCTCCCTTGCAGTTCTTTTACTCCCACACTGGACGTAAGCAGCTTGAGGGCGAGAACCAGGTCTTTGACTTCATGTTTTCTCAGCACAGTGCAGAGCGGGAAAAGCACAGCTTTGGCACTGACCTTCTGTGCCAAAGATCTGCTGGATCTTCCTTTCCCTCTGTGAACAAAAGAGAAAATACAAAAGTATTTGCATGTGAACTCCCCTCCCCTCTTCCCCAGGGAAGACTGGCTGTGTGTCTCTTAGAGACTCTGGGCCTCAGTTTGTCCATCAAGGAAAGGGGGTCGTTTGCCTGAGGTCCTTGAGGGAGCTTCGGGTTCCAAGCTCCGTTAGGTTCTAAGTCTCCTCTTTGATCAAGAATGTCTTTCCTCCAAAAACTGTGACTTGATGAAGAATTGGCCCCTCCTCCGAACCCAGTGGCCTCTTCCCACCCTGCCAGGCCCTGGCCTGCCCCTGTACTCCCCCTGGCCTGCCCCACCCATGGCCCTTTGTTGGAAGGCTCTGGATCTGGAGAAGGAGCTGGCCCTGCCCGGCTTCTCTAAGGGAGTTCTGATGAATACAGATCCTGCCTTTTTTGCATATTAGCCCGGGTGCCAGTCTGAACCCAGCTGTGTGCAGCGTAAGGTGACATATAGATTCCCCAACCCGGCCACGGCTCCTCCACGCGGCTAATGGAAAAGCTTTCTGAGTGGGCCCGCGTTGCATATGCATAAGCTCCGCTTTGGCTAGGGCGTGGGTGGAGTGCGGTTTCACTCCCTTTCCCACTGTCTCCCTGTGCTGCTTTGGGCTTCCTTCTAGAGCAGCAGGCCGTCTGGGCTGAACAACGATGAGCAGTGACCTGGCCAGGCCCTGGCCGGGCCTCTTGGGATCTCTGGTGTGCCAGCGGTAACCCGAGGGGCCAGGCCCTTGACCTCCTGCGGCACACAGGTCAAGCTCCTTTCCTGGCGCTGGAGGCCTTTCCCCCGTCTGCCCCCAGGCCTCCCATGACCTCTGTCCTCCGCTCATCCAGACTCACCTGCCAGCTCCAGACAGGCCAGGCCTTCTCGGGCCTCCCGGCCTCTGCACTGGCTCTCCTCCCCCTCTCTCTGTCCCTCCCATGGGGCCCCTCGGTGTTCCTGTAGCTCAGTGGTCTGCCTCTGGCACACACCTGCACTTGGAGCTCACATCTGGTCCCAGGCCCCTGGGCTCTCCCCAGCCCTCCCCCAGTGTCTGCACACAGTGAAGAAGACCCAGAGCCAGTGCTCTGGTCGCTCCCTTGACCAAGAATTCAGTTTTAAAACCTTGCCTGAGCTTGCCACAGGTGTCTTTTGCAGCGGCTGAGATAAGGAAAGACTCAATGGAGAGGGTGGGCCGGTGCAGGGTGCTGCTTTTGCTGCAGCCACCAGCGAAGCTCCTTTCCAGGAAAGGTGGCAGGTCCCCGTGGGGGAACAGGTGGGAAGTCGGGCAGCCCGTCTGCCAGGGCCGCTGGCCACCTGGGGGTGGTGGGCGCTGCCTCCCCGCCCTCTCCTCCCTGCCCCGAAGCCGCCCCTGCCGGGTCTCCTAGGCGGCCACTCTCTCCACTCCTCAATTCGGATAGCTGGAAGAGCTGAGGGGCTAATGGAGTTTATATAGCTTCCCCTGTATATATTTAGAGATAAGAAGTTCATTTAGGGATTAGGGGCTGCTTCTTGTCTATGCATCATTAAGCATACCACATCTGCTACTGAGCTAGCAATCAGCAGAATATTGAGAAAAGTTATAAAGAAATCTTCGCGACGCTTCATTTTCATTCCCAGCTCCCCGAGTCCTGGCTCAGACTTTTGCGAGGGAGCGAAAGGGAGGAAGTGGAACCGGGGCTGTGGAAGCCAGCCTCTCCCCGAGACCAGGCGCTGGATGCCGAGCAGTGATCCGACCACGACCTGCCGCCCGCGTGCGTGCACACGTGCGCGTGAGCATGGAGGGCGGACGGGGGATGGTGGCAGAGATGACCTCGGACAGAGCTACGTGTGCATTCTCCGGCAGTGGCCGTGCCAGGGGGCATGTGGCTCCATGGAAAGCGGAGGGGCCCTCGGGGGTCCCGAGCACTGCTCTGGGGTCAGAGGCCAGAGACCGAGCTTAGGTATCATTTCTTTGGGTGACCTTGACCAAGCTGCGTCCCCTCTGAGGTCCTCAGTCTTCGGATCTGTGAAATGGGTGTTTGGCGGCTGCGGGGGGGCCCCTGATAGGGGCCTGCTGCCACCCTGCCCAGCAAACGCTCTCCTTTGGCTGCCCCGGAGGGGGGTGGAGGGCTGCTTGCTGGGACCCTGGCCCTGGGTGCAGCGGCGGCACCAGCCTGGGTTCTGGAGGCGGGTGCAGAGCTGGGAACCCCAGGGCAGCGGGTGGCTGTCCAGCTCCCCGCCCCCTTCCTTCAGCAGGCCCAGAGGACCGAGGCCCCTCACCCCCTCCCTGGAGAGCCCCGGCCAGCCCTGCCGTTTGGCTCAGGGGTGCAGGAGTGGTGGCCCGAGGCCTGTCCGCCAGCGTGACATGCGGCGCGTTCAACTGCAGGTGTCACTGTTAGCTCTGCAATGGGGGCTCGGGCTCCCCGGCCCCAGGGCGGCCACAAAGGAGCCTGCTGGCTGCTGGCCGGTGGGCCTGTCCGCCACCAGCGGGGCCTGAAGTGTGGCGCCCCTCGGGGCCACAGCCCCGGGGGCCGCTCGGGGTGGGGTGGGCCTGCAGGCGCGTCCATGCAGTCGAGGCACCCGGAGGCCCTGGGGACCTGGGGCCGGGCTGGGCAGGGATGCTGAGCTGCAGAGACAGAGCGCCTTTCCCTTTCTTTAGCAGCCAGCAAGGGAGGAGAGGCCCGAGTAAAGAGGGGTGCCCCCCTCCCCCCTCCTCCCCCCCCCCCCCCCCCCGTTCTTGGGACCTCAGACGGCGACCGCACCCCCTCACACACCACGGACAACTTCGTGCTCAGGATGAGAGAGGCTCCTTCTGAAAAGTCCATGTTTTCAGAAATGACCAGGTGGCTGCTGTTTTTCAGGGAGTTCACCCCAGAAACCACACCCCGCCCTGGCCAGCGGGTACCCCAGGCACAGCCACCTCCCGTCCCCCAGGGCAGGTGCCTGCAGGGCAGCAGCCAAGCCTTGCCCACTGCTCTTTGGGGGTGGCTGAGCCCCATCAGGCCCTGCCCCATTTGTTTTGCTCCCCCTTTTAATTCTGGGTTTCACCCTGGACACACAAACACCTGCTGAAACCGGGTTCTGGGGAGGGGGCCTCTATTTGGGTGGTGGGGGGCCCTCCCGGAGGTCCAGCGGCTGCAGGGGAAGGGGCTGCTGGCCCCAGGCTCCCTTCCTTTAATTTCTGCCAAAAGACACCAGAGAAAGAAGGCCCCGTGTGTGGGTGCTGGTGGGGAGCGAGGGCAGAGAGTATTTCCAGGCCTTGAAAAAAAAAAAAAAAAAAGGAGGAAAAATAAATTTTTGAATAAGAATGGTCCATGTACTGTGACCGCAGGGCAAATGCAAATGTCTGTTTTCAAACACAGACTCGTGAATTCTTATTACCAGTTCGTGACTGCGCCTCCAAGCAGGACATTACATATTCATCAGTGTGAGGCACCTCGGCTCCCCACGTCAGGTGTGGCCTTCCCAGCACCCGTGTCCCTTTAATCACGCGGGCGGGGAAGGAAGAAAAAGGAGAAAACAAGGAAACCCGTGACCGGCCGCATTTGGTCTGTTTCCTTCAGTCCCTAAAGTGTTAAGGGAATAGGAGATAAAAAGATGCGTGCAGAAAAAGAAGCAGCCACAGCCATCCTCCACAAAGATCTTTTTAGTGTCAACTTAAATGTACACAAATAGCGGATGATGATCTCTTTTATTGGACTAACATTTATCCAGTAATATCCACACACTTTTAAAACCATCGAGGCCTCCTCTTCAGGTGTTCATTTGAATAGAAATAGCTGAATGAGTGTTTTTATAATTGATCCCCCGAGAACTGAATGTCTAGTGCTGCATAACCAACATTTTCCCATTGCTGGGGTTTTTTTTTTTTTTTCCCCCAAATTGCCACTCTGCAAAATTAGGATTTTGTACAGTTTTGATAAGAGAATTAACCTCCCGCATGCCAAACTCCCTGAGTGTGAGAGGCTCCCCCGGAGCCGGCCGGTGTAGGGTCAGCTCCAACGCCAGCTCATTTCTGGGTGTTTTTTGCTGCCTCCTTGGTTCCAGGGAGAAAACTCTCCAGATGGGGCGGGAGGTGGATTTGATGGAGGCTTCTGAGCCCAGGAATGCGAGTTTCTTATTTTCTTTTATTTTCTGTCCCCTTCTATTCAGCAGGTTGGGCCTTGTGGCCCCCACCCCCCCGACCCTGCCAGCCCCAGCAGCTCCCAGATGGATGGCCCCATGCTGGCCTGATGCGGCGCCCCCCCAGACCTTGGCGGGGAGCAGTGGAGACTTTTCTCTCCTTCCGGTGCTTTCTTGGGAATGCTGCTAGGTACTTTTAATGTTCCACTAGCGTACGGGGGTCTATGATCACAGTATGTGTTCACTGGAGAACATTTGAAAACTACGTGGAAGCATGAAGTTGAAAATAATATCACCCCAATTCTACCGTCCAGGGCGAGACAGTGTTGGATTTTCTGCCAGTCTTTTTTTTTCTACGGGCGTGCATTAAAAAAAAAAAAAAATATATATATATATATATTTATTTATTTATAAAAAATATATATTTATAAAAATATATATATAAAATATATATATATATATGAAATTGGGATCATACTGTACCTACTGTTTTGTCTTCTTTTCCCCCTTTGAATGGTGCGTACAAAGCGTCTCCTGTGTCTTCCAGCACGTTTGGCAGCGTCCGTGCAGCGGCCGCACACAGCCATCAGATGGCTGCAGTTGAATGAATTTAATTGCTCCCATTGATGGGCAGCGAGGTGAGAGCTTTTTTTTTTTTTTTTTTTTGACCATGTACAAAGGAAGTGTCCCTGGCCCTTCAGAGGGAGGCCTATTTAAACCAGAGCAAGAAAGTTACTTAGAAAAAATTTCCCTTTGTGGCCCACAGGGGCTAGAAAACACGGATTCTTCACCTGAGCAGGGACAGGCATCTTTAGTAAGACAAGCCCCCCGGGGCTGGAGCCGGCGACCGCGGCCGGGGTGCCTAGGAGCGGGGGCCTGGGGTCCCCATCCCTCCCGGGCTGTGTGGCTCTCCGCCTCACGTGTCCCTCTCCCGCCCTGAGTCAAGTTGCCACCAGTCCTGCGTTCAGCCGTGGGGAACAAAAACCCCGGCTCAGCCAGCTTCAAAGGCGAGGACACGGACTCTGTCACATGACAGATTCCCCGAGGTGACAGTTCCAGGTTGGCCGGTTCAGCCGCTGGGCAAGATCGCCGAAGGACCCGCGACTGTCTCCGGCTGTCCACCCAGCCTGCCTCCCCTCACGGGGCGCATTGGCTGCCCCCCACTCCAGGCATGCCATCTGGACGCGAGCAAGGCCAACGGTGGAAAAGCAACTGTTTCTTCAAATGGGATTATTTATTTATTTATTTATTTATTTATTTATTTGGTCAGCAAGGACCTCCTTTTCCAGAAGGCCAGGCCTGTCCGTGGCTAGACCCACATGCTAGTGCCTAAGCCAGTCATTGGCAAGAAGGGGACTCATCCTCTGTAGGCTGACAGCTACCTGGGAAGGGGTGGGGGGCACTGTGGTTGCCTCGGGATGTGCACTTTACCCTTCTGGGCTCGGAATCCCGAGCCCCTGCACCCCACCTTCCCGCAGGCCCCTCGAGGCTGCGAGCATTGACTTCTTCAAGCAGCGGGTTCACTCAGAACCCAAGGCAGCCTCACCGAGTGACTAGAATGTCAGCGGTCCCTCAGAGCTCGGCGGGGATCCTGGAGTCCTCCGTGAGACCTGGGGCACCCCAGTGGGGGTATCCCCAAATTCCAGTGTGCCCCAGGAACCTCCATGGGGGTTCTGCTCGGGTGGGCCCCAGACGGCTGCCTCATTGTGTGGCCCCCTTCCCTGCCCGCTGTGCTCCGCTGCCCTACTGTGTGGTTCTGTCTTCCTGGTTCCTCGCCTCCCACTTCTGGAACAGAAGGTTAACCATCCGATGGAGAGTCCTTCCCCCACAGGCAGCTCCTCTGGATTGAGAGGGACCAGCCTCGCCCCACCCCAGTGCCGTGATGGGTTCAGGGTGCTGGCTAACCAGGCGGGGCATTACAGCCCCCAGATCAGTCTCATTGGTTGCCATGGGGAGGGGCACGTGATCCAAAATTGTTTCAGTAAGAGTCGATCTCGGGGCGTCGGCTGGGATTCATGGGGAAGAAGTGTGCTTTCTTTCCCCTGAGGCCTCCGGGGTGTGAGCCTGGAGCTGCTGCTCTCCCGCTGACTGTCACAGGGGAGAGTCTGCCGGACAATGAGGGGGACGTAGAAGAAAGCGGAGTTTGGAGACGGACAGACACCAGGTCCTGATGGCATCAGTGGAACCCCTAGATCCAGCCACACCTGAAGCAATCAGTACTAGCCCTGAAATGATCATTTATGGAAGCCAATAATTTTTCCTTTCACGTGAACCAGATTGAGTTGGGTTTTTGTCACAACCGAAGAGGGTCTTGATGAAAACACCCACCCAATGGGTTGCTCTTCCAAAACCAGGATCTCACGGCCCTGTTTTGACAACCATCCCTGACTGTTGGACGGGCCAGGCCCCGTGATCCCGGCTTTGCCGCTTCCTCCGGGTGCTAAAGACTGAAGCCTGGTCAGATCCCTCCTGGGGCCGCCGCCTCCAGTCCACGAGCTTCTCCGCGGGACGGCTGCTTCCCCTGTGCCCTCCGAACAATCTGGTGTCCTCTTTGGAGAAGTCCGGCAGAAACAGGAAAGGCATTTCCCTCCCTCTGCCCGGCCTTCACGACTCCAGGGATACCTACCTGATAATTCAGCTGAAAATTTCCGTGGCTCAGTTTCTGCGTCTCTGAGTCGTCCGCTCGGGCTCCTCTAATGACCCCGCTCCCCTTCCTGAGGCCGGTGGTCGAAGCGCATCTCTGGCCACATCCCTGTTCAGCCAAGCTCGGCACATTTCCTGTGTTCATCCTTCTTCATAAATCACGTCTCCGGCCTGCTAATCACTGTGTACACATTTCAAGGGATGCTTTGCAATTTTCATCGGCTCTGATGTTGAGAGGCCTAGCTCCTTCCACGCAGCGAGGGGCTGTCCCTCCTAAAGGCTGCGTGTCCCTGTGTCCAAATGCTCATGGGGCCAGAAGGGAAAGGAAATGGGGGGAGCAGGCCTGGTGTAAGTTGTGGATGGTGGGGCATGGTGGGCGGCCGCCTCTCAGGGCCTGCCAGGTGCCACCATGTAGGAATAGGCTTGGCATTATAGATGTGATGATTTCTTGGGGGGAAGGTAGAAAATCCATGTTTTTACGTGAAATTTCCTTCTTTTTTTTTTTTAAACCTCTGGCAACAAAATAGGACAATTTAAATGCTATGGAGACCCACTGTCCCTTAGACCACCGTTTGTGACTTCTGTCCTGCAGATGAATAAAGCCACAGGATGTCAGACCACAGAGGGCGGGGTGGCCTACCGGACGGACACTAGGCTGCGGGGGGAGGCCTGTGTTCGGGTCCTCCCCCCACCTGCGTGTAACCTTGTGCACATTATTTAGCCTCTGAACGTTTCTAGCTCCTGATGTGTTTTCCTAACCTTTGCAAGGTCCTATGAGATGGATTTCGTTTTTTGCATTTTGCAGAAGAGAAACCCAGCTCAGGTTGGTGAAACATCCCCGCCAGGGCTCTGGAAAGGGGCAGAGCCTATGTTCCCAGCGCTGGGCTGTTGGGGTCACTTGGCCAGTTCAAGGCTCGAGCCCCAGCACGTCTGCCGGGTGGCCAGGAGCCTGCTATCTGGGTGAGGAAGAGCCTGGAATGTCTTCAGTGGCTCAAGCTGTTTGCCGAATCCGGACCCTCCAGGGCCACAGGCAGCTTCCCCTGCTGCGGACGTGGTGCTGCCCTATCTCTCCACGTCCTCAGCACGTTGTATTCTTTTTTTATTTTTTTATTTATTTTTATTTTTATTTTTATTTTTTAGCACGTTGTATTCTGTAGCCCCATTTTCTTGCCAGGTCCTTGGTTCTGGGTCATGTTTCCAAGATCCAAGACTCTTGGCCCTGGGTTAGGGTTTCATCATCTCAGTCAGAACAACCGCAAGAGGCGCATCCTGGGTGGACGTGTCCACCTGACCACGACTGGGATTGGGGCTGCCTGGTCCTCGTTGCCTTCCCATCCTCACTATCCCTTCCTTCGTCCGGGATCACGGCTTTTGAAGGGAGGGAGATTCAGAAGCTCAGGCACTTAGGACTCTTAGCTCTTGCTTCATCCGGGGCGCTCCCTCATGATAACGATGACACAGGAGACTGTCCCCGGGCCACACACTCCGGGAGGGCGGCCACAATCTACAGAAGCCTTAAGCTTTTATATCATCCTCATAAAACAGATAAGGGCAAGCTATTTGTATCATCCCATTTTACAGATGGGAAAAGAGAGGCCACACTTGCTCATGTTACTGGCTCCGGAAACCCACCTGGCAACCCCATAGGTAAACTGCACCTGGCCTACCTCTCACCTGCTCTGAGGGGGCGCTCTCCCGAGCTCTGCCCTCCCGCCTGGTCTCCGCTGGGCAGCCTAGCGAAGCAGAACTTGCATGTTCCTAGAACTTGTTATTTACTACTTGCTCTTCCTTCTTCTCTCCTTCCCCTCCTCTTCCACAGCAGGTCTTTAACTTCTAGAATGTGAACATCAGGAGTGCGCCAGGAAGACAAGCGTGTCTTAGTTCGGGCTGCTCTAACAGCGTAACACAGACTGGGGGGCTGAAACGGCAGGCTATACTATAAATTAAATGCAACAACGAGACTAGCCTTTCCTACACGTTGGCGATGCTACCAAGTGTGGCCAGGACTAGTCCCCGCCATGTGCCGCCACCACCCTCCCACCTTTGTGTTTGGAGGCTCCTCGATGCTCTGAGTGGGCTCTGTCATGATCCTCGTTTTACAGATGGGCAAACTGAGGCATGCAGGTAGACGCACTTGCCCGAGGTCACACGGCTCCTGAGCAGCAGAGACAAGACCCCGCTGCAGGCCTGTGATCCGTGAAGTCCTTTCCCTGGCACCGTGGAAGCCTCTGGAGGGCCAGCCCCCTCTCCCTCTTGGGGAAGGCCTTTGAGACCTGGAGCTCGGTGGCCCACACCCCTGGAGGATGGTCTGTGTGGATGCGACACACGGGGACCCCCAGCTCTTCCACCTGATACGTGGGTGCTGGCCCTGATGGGTATGGAGCCTGGGTTCTTCAGTCTGGGGTCTGCTCTGTTCCCTCTGCTCTGGACTAGGGACGATCGCCCTGACACTGAGGTGCTCCTCGGGACCCTGGGCCTGGCCCTGTGCAGGCTTTGGTCTCAGGGGCTCTCTCTTGGTCTGTGTGGCCCATACTGCAGTAGCGTGGATGTGGGGACCCCTCTCTGCCAGGACTCAGGGCTCTCAGGCTGCCCCCCACACCAAGGGCAGAACAGGAGAGCAGAGGGGCACTGGGAGCCCTGGGGGAATCCAAGTCCCAGAGCCAGAGCAGAGATCTTCTGGCTCCAAACCAGCCCTGGATCGTGCTGCGTCCTGCACAGAGGGTGCAGCACCCACCTGAGATGTGGAGATGCGGGGGAAAGCTGTCAAGGTCAGGACCCTGACTCGACTTCCCCTTCCAGCTCACCCCGTAGCCATGCAAACCAGACCTCATGTTCCTATCTACTGGCCTCTGGTTTTCATCTCCATGCTCAGGACGTCACCCAATCCATCCGCCTTCGTAGCCCTTTCCCAGAGTGTGGACCCTCTTCTGCCCAACAGCTCTCTAGGTGTGCGGGCTGCCTCACCTCCACGGGAACCCCCTCCTGCATCGACTCCCTCGTTCCTGTCTCAGGAGGGTGGTCCTTTGCCAAGAGGAATGTCCAAGGTTCAGGGATGGAAGGCGCTCAGCTGCCTCGGAGAAAATAGGAGGAAGAACATGTGGATGCTCCTGAGAGGTGGGATGGAGGCACTGGCCCCAGGCACAGATTGCAAAGCACCCCCACCCCCGCTGCCCCAAATCTTAGTAATCAAGGGAAAGAGTATTTTATTTTTTAATTTAATTTATTTTTTTTAAAGATTTTATTTATTCATGAGAGACACAAAGAGAGAGAGGCAGAGACACAGGCAGAGGGAGAAGCAGGCTCGCTGCAGGGAGCCCGATGCAGGACTCAACCCCGGGACTCCAGGACCACACCCTGGGCCAAAGGTAGGTGCTAAACTGCTGAGCCACCCAGGGATCCCAGGAAAGAGTATTTTAATGCCATATTTTAACCTCAGAATTGCTGGGAACAAAGCCACGATGAACGAAATATCAAAATTCCAAAGCCAGGATCAACCAGGCAGAGCCATATTGGCGCCTGAGGCAAAAGGAAAAATCAGTAGGAATGATCCTTCTCTGTTTAAAATGTTGGTTTTTGTTCATCGTGGATTTTTTCCATGGAAATTTTGCATGCAAATTTTTCCCAATTATTTTTTGCATTAAAATATTACTGATCTTGATTTTTTGCACCCCCCTTAAATTCTGCGCCCAAGCCGGGTACCCCGTTTGCCTGGCCCTGATCCCAGCCCTGGGAAGCCAGTGGTCCCAAGGCCCCATAGGACGTCTCGCTGTCTCCCAGCTGCTGGGGTCCCTTGCAGCCCTGACGTTGGTAGAGTCCCTCACTCGGACAAAGGCCTCACGTGGGGAGTGTTTTCTTGTGGAAATGGAGGAGAAGCACTGCTTTCAGTATGTAGGTAGATGCCAGCACAGCAAAGGTGGCGCAGCGTGAGATGACCTGGGGGGCTGGGCAGCTGGAGACAGAGGCGGACGTGGATCTTCCTCAGGCAGGGCTTGGGGCTGAGCTGACTTCTTGACACAGGGGTGAGGCCAACTCCCCAGCTGTCCAAGGCTGACCTTTGTCCTCACCCCTGCTGGGCATTGCTCATCTCTGGCTGTGGCTGCCCCAGCGAACAGGGCATCTATCATCTCAGAAGCTCCTTGGGGCAAGAGGCGTCCAGCAGAGGGCATTTGAGTCTGGTCACAGATCCCGATGAAAACTCACTTTTTGTGGCTGGAGGGTGGTCCTTCTGGTTTCTGTTGGCTTTTCAGGGGCTAACCAATACCCTGCCGGAGAGGTCCCTCCCTTCCTTCCTTCCCCACGTCTGGGGCAGGCATTGCTAACAGACCTCAGCTGCCAAGACCAGAGGCCCGTTCTAACACAGGACTTCAGGACGTCACAGCCAACTTACTGGAGGTGGCCAAAAAATGAAATTCGCCACCGTTGGCTATATCATTTCTCCCCTCTCCTCTCCTTGGTGGTGATGGGTTTGTGCTTGAAAGTCTCCTGGGGGAGAATTGGGGGCTGGTGGACTCATGGGAAACATGTATTAAGGGTGGCAAGACCACAAGAGAAAACTCTGAATTTGTGGATGTGCCGTTGACCCCTGAACAGCACGGACTTGAACGGTAGGCAGATTTTTTCAATAAATATAGCACAGCCCTGTTGAATGTACTTTCTCTTCCTTATGATTTCCTTTCTTTTCTTTTTATTAGTTTTTACTTATTATTATTTTTTTTAGAGAGAGAGAGAGAGAGAGAATGTGTGTGCATGAGTGGGAGAAGGGCAAGAGGGAGAGAATCCTAAGCAGACTCCCTGCTCAATGTGGAGCCCAACCCTACGACCATGACCTGAGCCCAAATCCAGAGTTGGACACTTAACCAACTGAGCCACCCAGGCGCCCCTTCCTTATGATTTTCTTAATAACCCCTCTTTTCTCTAGCTTACCTTATTGTAAGAATACGGTATGTAGGGGTGCCTGGGTGACTCAGTGGTTGAGTGCCTGCCTTTGACTCAGGTTGTGAAGCCAGGGTCCTGGGATCGAGTCCCACGTCGGGCTCCCTGCATGGAGCCTGCTTCTCCCGCTGCCTGTGTCTCTGCCTCTCTCTCTGTGTCTCTCAAGAATAAATAAATGAAATCTTTAAAAAAAATCATGAATAAATAATAAAATCTTAAAAAAAAGAATAGGATATGTAATACATATAACATACAGAATGTGTGTTAATCCACTATTTATGTAGTCGGCAATGCTTCTGGTCAACCATTGGGTATCAGTAGGTGAGTTTTTGGGGAGTCAAAATTATAGCTATACTCAGATTTTGGACTAGGAGGAAGGGTCGGTGTCCCCAACCCCCGTGTTGTTCAAGGGGCAACTCTGATCACACGTGTATGGGCAACCCTCTCAGGTCCCCTCCCTCTTTGGGAGCTTTGTACTGTCGCTCAGTAAACTTTATTATCACTAAATAAACTTTGCTGCCCACCCCCAAAATAAATAAATACATATTTATATAGTAAAAAGAAAAAAAAAAAAAGCAAAACCCCCAGCAGTCCAAAGAGATGACCAGAGACATTTGACAGGTTGTCATTAGTCACGAAGTGTACCACACAGTGAATTTCCAGGTAGTTGTCACATGAGAAGAGTGTCAGGGTCATGGATGCCGGTGCTTTCAACGGATCATGCACAGGTCTCCTCGGCCTCCCCCCAGCTGTGCAGGAGGAACGTGGCCCCCCACGACCCGCAGGCCTGACGTGGAGCCCTGCTGCACTCGGGGACCACTCACGCCCTGGGGGCCTGGGCTTTTCACCTGCCGGACAGGAGAACGGCTTCTCTCAGGTTGTTGGAGAGATCAGGTGAGATCATGACTTCAATGCACACATTAGGCGCCTGATGAATGCCGACCCTCCCTTCCCCTTGCCCTCCCTGCCCTTCTCTGTGTGGCCCTGGCCCCCAGCTGATGCCTTTCAGATTTTAAGACCTGGCCTCTGTCCGTCCCGTCTTAGACGTGCTCTTGATTTCAGCGTCTGGATCCCCAACCTCGGTGTGGATGAAAAGGTGTTGAAAATGTATACCTGGGGCAGATCTAGGTTTTGGGGAATGTGGAGTTTAAACAATTTGGGGTGTCCTCTCACAAAACTATGCATTGTGTCTCAGGCTCAGGGCCACGGAAGGGGCCTGGGGGAGCGAGGGGGCCCCAGCTGGAGCTGCCTTAGCACCTCGGCAAATCCCCACCGGTCACACATGAGAATCTCAGGCTGTGAGCTGGAGCTCGGGGCCTAGACCCCATGGCCTCCTCCTTGGAGGCCCCCTGTAAGGGGGAGGGGAGCGGGGGAGAAGGTGGACGTAGGGCTCCCTGACCTCCCTCAACCATTCAACCATGCCTGGGTTTGTCGGCTTGGGGCAGCCCTACCCTCCCCTCTCCTGCCCTTGAAATTTGGTGGAAGTGCCCCTGGGGCTCCCCTGCGTGCCCTCAGCCCTGAGACAGAGAGGGCGCCCCGGCACACTGGCTGCAGCTGACCATCCTGAAGCCCGTGCCCGGCCAGGTCCTCCTGAGCCTGCTCAGCTCAGAGGGGAGGCCTTGGCACCAGGACCCTGGCCTCCAGCCCGCTGCCCTCCTGCTCCTTCCCCTCCCCCTACCTGCTGCCCCCCTTCCCTCGCTCCTCCTCCAGCCTCCTACCTACCCAGTTTCTCTGGCTTCCCTCTTCCCCTCCTCCCTCCTCCCCTCCTCCCCTCTTCTCCTCCCCTCTTCCCCCCTCCCCTTCCTCTCCTCTCCTCTTCCTCCCCTCCTCCCTCTTCCCTCTTCCTCCCCTTTCCCCTCCTCTTCCCTTCCTCCCTCTCCCCTTTCTCCTCTCCTCTCCCTTCCCCTCCTCCCTTTCCCCTCCTCCCTCTCCCCTCCTCCTCCCCTTCCCCTCCTCTTCCCTTCCTCCCTCTCCCCTTCCTCCTCTCCTCTCCCTTCCCCTCCTCCCTTTCCCTTCCTCCCTCTCCCCTCCTCCTCCTCTTCCCCTCCTCTGTCTCCCCTTCCTCCCCTCCTCCTCCTCCCCCCTCCTTCCCCTCCTCCTCCTTCCCCTCCTCCCCTCCTCCCTCTCCCCTCCCCCTCCTTCCCCTCCTCCTCCTCCTCCTTCCCCTCTCCTTCCCCTCCCCTTCCTCTCCCCCTCCTCCCCCCTCCTCCTCCCCCCCCCTCCTCCTCCAGCCTGCTGGGGTAGCTGTGCTCTGGAAGTCTCCTGTCCCTCTGGAGGTGTCTGCTCAAGGCTACAGGCCCCCCTCGCCCTCCCCTCCCCAGCGCGGGGCCCAGCTGGGACGTGGGTGATGACGAAGCCGTTCGGTTGCCTGGAAAGGGCTGACAGCAGACACAGCCCTGGTCGGGCAGAGCAGGTCCCCAGCCAGCTGGTGAGGGGATGGGCCCGAGCCAGGTAATTATTGCCTGGTGCAGAGGTCGAGAGCCGCAGAGCGGCTGATGTACTAATGAAACACAAATGGGACATCTGTGTTCAGGAGTTCAGCAAACCATGGAAAACCCAACTTTGCCAGGAGTTGATGTACTCCCGAAAGCCGACTCCGTCCTTCCGGCTAAGGGAGCAGTAAGCACACCAGAAGCCGCCTCCGGCTCCTCTGCGCGGTCTCTACCTGGGGGTCTTAGGGTGCCCACACCCCTGGGGCCGTGGCACGCCCAGGGCCTCTCCCTGGGCTCGGAGAGCTCCTCCAACAGGGCCCCGGGGAGGGGACGGGAGGTGGCGAGCCGGTGGCCTTCCCTTCCCTCCTCCCACCGCAGCGCGTGTGGTGCCAGGAGGGCCCACTGAGGCCAGAGCCCGGGGTGGGGGGCGGGCAAGGTGCCAAGCCCCATGTGACTCCGGGAATGCTGGGGGGGTGGGTGGGCGACACCGAGAAGTCACACGGCCTCCTGGGTCTCAGGCTTCCCACCTGGAAAGTGAGGGCGTGGCTAAGGCCCCTGTGTTCACGCAGACTCTTGGGGTAGCAGACGCTGACTCTGCCTGTTGTACCCCACAAACGGACTTGTCCTGCAGGAAGAGGGTCTTTTGTGGGATGGGAGGTAGCCCTGGCCCAGGAAGACCGGGAACCAGGGCAGCCACGGGGACCCGGGCGGCGGCGGCAGGGGGGGGCTTGCCCACCCCGAGTCTTGGCATCACTATGATGAGTCTAAGCCTCAGTTTCCACATCCTGGGGGGCAGGGTCTTTGGCCCAGCCACCCAGGTGTCCTTCCTGGGAGAGGGCGGGCACACCAAAATGTGGCCGCTCAGGGTCAGCCCCGAGACTGGGAGCTGCTTCCAGAAGGAGAGAGCCATGGAGCGCCAGTGGCCACGCTGCGGCAGCTATGAAGAGGATGCACCTGTCCTTTGATGGCCGGAAACCAGGACAGCTGGGGGCCTGCTCTCCCCACTCGCAGCTGGCTCCCGGCCTCACCCCTAGCTCCTCGCTCACCTCCGGGACCAGCGCTGGAGCGTGGCCTGCTGGGAGCACACCTTGACGGCCGTCTGCGTTTGCCCTGTTTCGGGAACCGTGACCACTGAGAGGTGCTGGGCCCTGCCTGGGTGCCGGGCTCTGGAGCCGCCCCGACTGTTCTCTGGGTGAAGGCTGCACACCTGGGGCCTTGGCTGGCAGTTTCCGGAGCTCTTGGCAGTGGGGACTGCCCTGGCTAACAGGGGCCAGGCGCGGGTGGGAGTTGGGTCCCGGGCTGAGGCTGGGCTGTGCATCCCGGGCCAGGCAGTGTGGCCCGAGAGCCAAGCTCTGTTGCCGTCCCTGGAGCCGAGGCTGTAATTCCAGCGAGGCCCGTGCAGGAGCCAGTCCCTAAGGTGACAGCGAGTGCACCTCTGTCAAGGACGTGGGGCTGAGAGTGGGTCGCTCGGGGTGATCAGAGCAGAAGCACGCCAGGAGCCAGGAGGGTGGGGAAGGTCCCAGAAGGCCTCTTCCAGGACGACAAAGAGCGTGACTGGAGTTGTGGGGGGCAGCAGGGAAGGGGGGAGCGGTAAATGCTTCCTTCTGGGTAGATGTGAGCCCGAGGCTCTTGGGCATGAAACAGCCTTTCCAATCAAGGTTTTACCAATTGTTATTACTCATTTGCTCAACGTCCGAAGGAAGGGCCAAGAATGCTTTGCAAGTGGACAAAGACGTTCACACCCACAGCCCTTGCGTGAGCAGGTGTGGCAGGCGGGCACTGTGGTTGCCTGCCCAGAATCTCTTCCTCGTCTGTCCACTGCCCGCTGCCCGCTGGCGGATGCGGATTTGTTCAGGGTCCACCTTCTCCACCGGCTGTGGCTCCGTGAGGTGTGATTGGTCTGAGGTTCCCAGTGCCCCCGATGTGGAAGCTGGTGGGTGGGCCTCCCAGGTGTGAAGCTGGTGCCGCCTCGGGGTCTTTCTGTTATTTGCAGCCCAGATCATCCCAGTGGATCCTGCACGGGATCCTTCGGTGCTTCCACGGAACACAAGCTTTGCGGTCCCGAAGGTGCGACAGGTTCTGTGGATGCCCTCACATCAGCCCTGGTGGCGACCACAGAGCGGGTGACCACAGCCAAGGCCGAAGGCAGAACTCGGACTCGGCAGGGAGGGGCTGGAGGACAGCGGAGGGCAGGACGGGGCCGTCCTGGGACCTGGCAGCAGAGGGTACGAGAGATGCCGCCCCGAGCTGGAGATCCCCGACGGTGCGGCCCAGCGCCGGGGCAGCGAGGAGCGGCTCCCTCCAGGGATGCCAACAACCACAGCGCTCTTCAGCTGCCAGCTTTGCGCAGCACACGATGCATGAGCGCCCGCGATCCGAGGGGTCCCTGGGAGACTCTTTATTATTCTCATTTTCACAGGAGGAAATAGAGGCTCAGAGAAGTGGGGGCCTTGGCCTTGGAATTCGGATCTGCCAGAGATGCTCACCATCACGCTATCAGAAATCATGACCTCTGTGCAGAAAGCAGGCCCGTAGAGGTCACGGAGTGGAGCAACGGCCAGTGTGGGGCCCAGGGGGTGACGTGGATTTCTAGTTCAGCTGCACCTCACTGGAGAGCGCCCCAGGGCCTAGACTGCGAGTGGCTCCTGGCGGCCGGACCTTGTGGTGCCTGCAGCACCCCCAGGCCTGGTGCATGCGTGGCACACAGGAGACGCCCGGCTGGTGTTTGTTGAATGAATGAACGATCATCTGTATCTGTGGCTGGATTATCCAGTTGCTTAGAATGAGAAAATCTGCAATGGAACCACAAGGGATTTAGGCCAGATGGCCTCAGAATATAGATTAAAATAGAGAAGGTCCTAAGATCGTTTTTTTTTTTTTAAGATTTTATTTATTTATTCATGAGAAACACAGAGAGAGGCAGAGACACAGGCAGAGGGAGAAGCAGGCTCCATGCAGGGAGCCCGAAGTGGGACTCGATCCCAGGACTTCAGGATCGCGCCCTGGGCCGAAGGCAGGCGCTCAACCGCTGAGCCACCCGGGGATCCCTCAAGGGGTTTCATTTTTATTGGCAAGGGCCAGTGCATGGTCAGCAGGTGTGAGGGGAGGGGAAGGAAGCAGAGGGTGTGCATGTCTGTGTGATAAGAAAGAGCAAGTGAGGACCTGGGACAGGAGGGTCACCGCCAGGCACTGTTGTTGTTCCTCTTGGGACCTCAGTGGGGGCAAACGCTGGCAGACAGGGCCCTGCTCTGGGCGCCTGAGGGTGGCCATACTGTATGAGGACTTGCTGTGGGTGGCCAGCCCCTGGGGAGACGGACCAAGGGAATGTCAAGAAAGAGAACATTGAGTGGACTTCTTTCTAGTCCCACGGAGCCAGGCTGTAGGGGCTTGGTGCTGCCGATGGAGCGAAGGGATGTCCTGACTGTCTTGTCCTGGGGTGGAGACATGGTGACCTGAGACAGTGGTCCATGGGCTGTCCCTGCCCGGAGAGCCCCCCAGCACCCCTCTGCACAGGCAGGAACAACATGAAAGGCTCCATGGGCCGTGACTTTGTACTGCCAGTGATGAACTTTGCTCAAAAGTGCTCTGTAGGCAGAAAGAGGAGTAGCAAAAAGGCTTTCGTGCGCTATTTCAGGATTGCTGGCCCTGAACATTTATCACTTACTGATGCATATAATTTGCCTGATGACTCAGTTTCATATATTTTAGTTTCCAAAGATAAACAGTTTTTGCATATTTCCTGCAAATGGGAGTTATATTTAATAATCTCAGGGTAGGAGGGTTGGATGCCGGGGACAGGGAGTTCGAGGAAGGCAGAGGACTTGGCGACAGCCTGGGAACAGCGGTCTGGGGGCTTGGCGTGTGCTTAGAATTTGGACAGGAGGTTGTTGCGGCCCCACAGACCTACAGGATGAGGTGCAGAGGGCCGGCCCGAAGATGGGCTGGTTTTAGAAGTGGTTGAGTTGAGTGAACACAGCTTTAGTGCCTGGGTTTGAGGGTCAGGGGCCTTTGGCCAAGGGCAAGGCAGGGCTGGGCATGGGGGTGGGAGGCCTCGGGTTGTGAGCCAAGGCAAAGAGGCTCACCTGTGCCCACAGAGTCCAGAACGGCCCTGGCTGATCTCATGTCCCTGTCCCAGCAGGTCAGCCTGGGAGGAATGACGCGACCCCTTTACAACAGCCAGAATCCCGAGCCAGAGCACAAGGAGGTGGAGCAGACGCCCCGGGTGACAGTCCCCTCCAGTGGCTCGGGCAAACGGCTCCAGCTCCCGCTCTGTTCCTGACACCTGAGCGACATGGACAGTGTTCGATCATTTTGAATCTTGATATTTACCTTACAGGGTGGATTGTGTTCTTCATCAGGACTCTTGGTGGCAAGTGACAGAAAGCCAGCTCAAACGGCTTGAGCAGATCCCTGTAACCAAACAGGCCAAGGGTGGCTTCCTGCACAGGTGGCTGCAGGGCTCCAAGTGATGTTGGGACCCGGCCTCGCTCTTGTCTCTGGGAAAGCTCCATCTTCACCCAAGTTGTCCTCACGGGGGTGCCAAGACAGTTGCTGGAGGCTCCAGGCTCACACCCATCTTCTGAGAACGCCCATGGGCATAAATGCTTCTCTTTCTCTGCAGCCTAAGAGAGAGGCCTAGAAATGAATCTTGTTGACTCTGTTGGCCTGGCTCGGGTCATGTGCCCATCCTTGAACCCACACCTCTGACGAAGCGGTTACCAGGTGAAGTGGGCATCACCGCCCCCTGCCCTTCCTTACCCTCTCCTGTCAGTGGCGTCCCCTCCTATGCCACCTGCTGGCGGTGCCCCCCACCCCACCGACCTCGAGCCCAGCATGGGACTGGCTCTGGTTAATGCCGCGTGAGCCGATGTGCTGCACGCCATGCCTGAGCAGACGCGTGAAGAGCTTTAACCTGCCTGCACTATTCTCCTTTCCCTCTGCCCCTGGTAGAGGCTGCCAAAAAATGGAGGTTGGGTTTGAAACTAAGGAGGACATGCAAAACAGAAATAAGGAAGGATGCACGGAGCAGGGAGCAGCCAACCTGAGACCTGCGTGAAATAAATGGGAGAAATAAACGTTGTTGTGAGTCCCTGAGATCTGGGGATTGCTTGTTACTGCAGCAGCGCCCAGTGGAAGCTGACTGATGCAGAAACCACAGGCATGGCCCTGAGAGGCAAGAAGGCGATAGAATCCCAAAGTCCTGTGAATTCCCAGAGAAAGACCCCTGACAGGCAGAGGGCTTGAAACAGCGGGTGGCCCAGTGACATCTGGAGAATTTACGGAAGCCCATGAGATGCCTGGGTACCTGGTTCTCTCGGCCATTACTCCCAGGTCAGATTGTCTTGTCTTAGATCCCATATTCCTTTTAAGACAGTTCCTTTTAAGACATACTCCTGATCATTTTACTTCCTGGCTTAGGATCCCTCAGCAGCAGGTCCCCACTGCCCCAGGGTAAAGTCTAGACCCCCACATGTGTCACGAGTGGCCCACCTTGACCTGTCAGTAAACAGAACTGTGTGCATTTCCTGGGCTTCCCCATTTCTCCCCTGCTTGCACCAGGGCAGAGCCCCCAGTGCCCCTCGACTGAGCTGTGGCTATAGCCTAGTTACTTCCCGTCAGCCCCTCCAACGCACTCCCCTCCAGCAGCTCACAGGATCTTCTAAAAATGGAAATCCAGAGGTGCCCGGGTGGCTCAGTCAGTTAAGTGTCTGCCTTCGGCTCAGGTCATGATCTTGGGGTCCTGGGATTGAGCCCTGCAGCTGGCTCCTTGCTCAGCAGGGAGTCTACTTCACCCTCTCCTTTTGCCTCTTCCCCCACCTTGGCTACAGTGACTTCTGACCTCCGCCCATACCCATACTGACCATACTTATTTTATGTTTTCCAAACCGCTTATCACTATCAGAAATGATCCTGCTTGTTTCTTTCCATATTGTCTATCTCTCCCCACCAGGCCATAAGCTGTAGGAAGCAGGCAAGTCCTTTTTTTCTTTTTAAATTGAGATATAATTGACATACAATATGGTATCTTATCTTTCAGGTGTGATTCCATAGATATTTGGATATCATGTGAAAGGGACACACTGTAAGTCGCTACCGTCCCTCAGGGTGCACAGTTACATCATTTGAGATACACTCCCTCAGCAACTTTCGAATACAAAAAAACAGTCCTAAAAACAAAACAAAACAAAACAAAAAACAAAAAAACAAAACAAAACAAAACAAAAACCAGTCCTGTCAGCTGCCATCCCCATGCTGTACGTGACATCCCCGTGACTTCTTTATTTTAAAATTGGAACTTCACACCTTTTGGCCCCCTGAACCCGTTTTGCCCACTCCCCATGTCCCACCTCCAACAATCGCTGATCTGTTCGCCGCGTCCATAAATTCTCTTTGGCGTGTTTGCTTTTATTTTTTTAGGCTCCACATATCAATGAGATCATACAGCGGTATTTTGTCTTTCTCTGTCCAGCTTATTGCACTTAGCATACGTGCTCCGTGTCCACCCACGTTGCCGCAAAGAGCCAAATTTCCGGGGGATCCCTGGGTGGCTCAGCGGTTTAGCACCTGCCTTCGTCCCAGGGCCTGATGCTGGAGACCCGGGATCGAGTCCCACGTCGGGCTCCCTGCATGGAGCCTGCTTCTCCCTCTGCCTGTGTCTCTGCCTCTCTTCTCTCTGTCTCTCTGTCTCTCTCTGTCTCTCTCTCTCTCATGAATAAATAAATAAAATAAAATAAAATAAAATAAAATAAAATAATAAAATAAAAAAGAATTCTTTCAAAAAAAAAGAAAAGAGCCAAATTTCCGTAACTTAATGGCTGAGGAATATTCCGTTGTATATTTATGTTGCGTTTTGTTGATCCGCTCATCTGCTGATGGACACTGGGTTGGTTAAGTCATTCTTGTTTACCACCTGTGATGGTTAATTTTATGTCAACCAGACCGGACCCTGGGGTGCCCCGGTTAAACATCATTCCTGCGAGTGTCTGTGCGAGCGTTGCCAGCTGACGTAGCGCGTGAACCGATGGGCCGAGTACTGCAGGGAGCCTCCTCCCGCGGGTGGGCCTCACACAGTCCGTTGGGGCCCGAGGAGAACAGAGGGGCAGAGGAGGAGGGGACTCACCCTCCCCGACTGACTGTGGAGCTAGGACATCAGTGTCCTGCCCGGGCGGGGCCTCACAGCAAGGCCCTCTGGCTCTCGGGTCGACCAGCTGGCTCTGCTGGGTCTCCAGCCTCTAGACGGCGGATCTAGAGGAACTCCTCAGCCTCCACAGTCACATGAGCCAGTTCCTTAAAATCCCTCTTCTGCGTCCTTGTCCCTGTCCCTGTCCCCAGCTCTCTGTCTCTCTCTCTCCGTCATCATCATCATCTCTCTATGGATCTACCGGCTCTGCTTCCCCAGAGCTCAGACTACCACAGCAGGTCTGGTGTGCCCCTTCCTGCCGGGCCTCTCCAGACTTGCCCGCCTCTGCCCATGCTCATTCGTGAAGATTCTGCTGGGGCTCTCCCTCCTCTGGGGACACTTGGCCCTCCCACGGGACCACCTGTTGTCCCAGCACCTCCCGGATGCTACAGGTCTCTATCTTCCACAGGCTGCAGGCTCGCGGGACATGGAGCACGTCAACCTGGGTGGGGGACCAGGACCTGCGGAGTAGCACTCAGGCAAGGGCGGGGGACTTGGGGACCCAGCGGGCCCTGTGCAGGATGGACCCGATCCTGCCCCTCGGGTGCCTGTGTTTATTGCCCTCTTGTCCCCCCTTGGTGGTTAGTTAGAGCTTTGGAGAAAGTTATGGCAGATTCAGGTGTGATCGGAGATGCAAGGGAAGGAATGAGTCTCCCAGAGTCCCCTGTGGTGTGCGGTGGGGGGCAGGCAAGAGGCCTCCGAGGGCCAGGTCAGAGATCAGGGCTCGGAGAGGGGCACCTGGTCACCCAGACACTGTCCCTTAGGGGTGAGTGGGGTGTGCTGTGAGTGCAGCCATCTGCCTGGTGGAAACCGTGGGGACCATGTGTCCCCGGCGCTCCTCCTCCTCTGAGATCAGGAGAGCCTTCTGGGCTGACGCTAGCGGGGTGCGTGCGCTGCTCTTCTCCACGCACCTCCACCATGCTGCCCACCGAGCGCAGCCGAACCAGCGCTAGGGACTTTGGTAAACACTCCGTCACTTTTAGGACGCCCTCTCACGACAACCCGCTGACAACCCGCTGGGAGGCATCCTTCTCCCTGTCTCCCGGAGGGACGAGGGACGTGAGGCTGAGAGCATCTGCCTGGCCCTCCGCTGGTTCCGCCTCAGGTCTGCAGGCTCCGGGCCCTTCCTCTCTGTGGAACCCCCGCCTCTTGTCCCCTCATCCCCTCATCCTCTCATCCCCTCATCCCATTATCCTGTCATCCCCTCATCCCCTCATCCCCACATCCCCTCATCCCCACATCCTCTCATCCCCTCATCCTCTCATCAACTCATCCTCTCATCCCCTCATCCCTTCATCCTCTCATCCCCTCATCCCTTCATCCTCTCATCCTCTCATCCCCTCATCCTCTCATCCCCTCATCCCCACATCCTCTCATCCCCTCATCCTCTCATCAACTCATCCTCTCATCCCCTCATCCCTTCATCCTCTCATCCCCTCATCCCTTCATCCTCTCATCCTCTCATCCCCTCATCCTCTCATCCCTTCATCCCCTCATCCCCTCATCCCCACATCCCCTCATCCCCACATCCTCTCATCCCCTCATCCTCTCATCAACTCATCCTCTCATCCCCTCATCCCTTCATCCTCTCATCCCCTCATCCCTTCATCCTCTCATCCCCTCATCCCTTCATCCTCTCATCCCCTCATCCTCTCATCGCCTCATCCCTTCATCCTCTCATCCCCTCATCCTCTCATCCCTTCATCCTCTCATCCTCTTATCCTCTCATTTTCTCACTCCCTCATCCTTTCATCCTCTCATCCTCTCATCCCATTATCCTGTCATCCCCTCATCCCCTCATCCCCACATCCTCTCATCCCCTCATCCTTTCATCCCCTTATCCTCTCATCCTCTCATCCCATTATCCTGTCATCCTGTCATTCCCCTCATCCCCTCATCCCCTCATCCTCTCATCCCCTCATCCCATTAATTATCCTGTCATCCCCTCATCCCTTCATCCTCTCATCCTCTCATCCCCTCATCCCCTCATCCCCTCATCCTCTCATCCCCTCATCCTCTTATCCCCTCATCCCCACATCCTCTCATCCCCTCATCCCCACATCCTCTCATCCCCTCATCCCCCACATCCTCTCATCCCCTCATCCCATTATCCTGTCATCCCCTCATCCCTTCATCCTCTCATCCTCTCATCCCCTCATCCCCTCATCCCCTCATCCTCTCATCCCCTCATTCCTTCATCCTGTCATCCCCTCACCCCCATGGCAGGGTTTTGGCAGGGTGGCGTCTGGCTTCTTCCTCCAGTGCTGACGACGCATCCCCGCGGTTTGGTGGCTCATTCGTGGGATGGAAATAGCTACTGTGCTCGTGTCTGTCTGACACGTGAGGACATCAAGACCCAGAGAGACAAGAAAGGATCTCCCAGGGTCACTGGGTGACCACAGCTCCTGATTGCAAGCCCCAGATCCTCGGCACACCTGCCAAGGCCTGAAGGCGACGGAGCCCAGGACGGTCTTCCCGGGACGGTCTTCCCAGCCCAGCTCTGGCTCCTGTGCCTCCCCGGCAGGGGGCACCCCCAGGGGCCCGTTTCTTTCCTTCTGTGGCAGGTGCTTTCTGTGTGAGAACATCAGCGCTGCGTCCTCTTCCCTCTGCCTGGAAAGCTCCCCTCTCGTTGCCCTGTCTTGCCCTCCAGCTGCTCCTGCGAGGCCCCTGCTGCCAGTTTCACATTTGTCACTTGCTCTGAGCATCCTTCCCCGGCTCCTCCAGACCAGAACTTCTGGTATTTTCCTTCAAAGCCCTCATCATGAGAGCAACTATTTGGGTTATGTCCGCCCGGCCCCCCTTGTAGCTCAGGGCCACGGTGGCCACCTCTGTCCTCACGCCTGGCCCAGGTGGCTGTGAGAGGTGAGCAGCACTCCTGGGAGGGTGGGAGGTTGGATGTTTCTGGTCTCTTAATGAGACCTCGAAGCCGGAATGGTGCAGCCAGTGTCACCCCAGGAGCTAGTCATCCCGGGAGGCTCCCCCAGAAGCCTCCTCTGCACGGAGCAGAGAACTTTTTTTTTCTGCACCTTCTGCATTCGTGCTTCAGAAGCCACACTGGATGAAAGGACCTGAGGTGCCTAGTGCCATGCGGGGGCCAGTCTGACCAGTGTGTGTCCCTGCCTGGGGACGGGGGTGCGTAGAGGAGAGGCTGCGAGGAACCGGGGAGCTCAGAGGGACCAGCGGAGGCCGTGCCTCAGTTCTCACGTGGAACATGCCTGTCATTCCTTTGTGAGCCTGACGTCAGGCTTCATATTCATGGGGTGCCCTATGATGGGGAGGCCACCTCAGGTTAGTGTCATCCAGAGGTGCTGGGGGAGCTGGGGCTGTGTGAGGGGGATGCCCCAGCCCAGTCAGAGCACTGGGACAGGGGCAGGGACAGAGGGGGACAAGAAAGGCTCTGATGAAAGCTGCCTTCAGAAGGAAAAAGGTGGTGGTGGCGGGTGGCTGGGCACAGAGTGGCCTTGACTGTGCTCTCACCACGTGCCAGGCAGCTTGAACACAAGATGACTTCCTCATGAGAAAAAGTGAGGCTCCAAGAAGCCAGCCCTTTGTTGTGGCCAGAGCCATTGAGGGGATGCCAGAGACTGAGACGATAGAGACGCCTGTGAAGGAAGCCAGCAGGTCCCACTCCACGTATGTTGGACCCCATGTTTCTTCCTGTTCCCACGCCTCCCTTCCTCGGAGGCCCTGGACCCAGAGAGCCTCTCAGCTGTCTTGTTAACTAGCAAGTGTCTCGGGTGACCTCTTGCCTCCAAGAACCAAATGCACTCTTTCTTCCTGGGGTGTTTGTGCTCCCGGGGCCCCTGGGAGAGGGCGTGGTGTGGGACACCTGGGGACGCTGGTCAGGGTGGGGATAGCCGTCAGCCATCCCGGCCCGCACTCACATTCCTGCAGACAGTGCAGTGTGTGCATAGTCTCCTCAGGAACGGGCCTTGGTTCTCTGGCTAGGCCCAGTAGCATGAGGTAGAGGAAGATCCTGAGGTCCAAGTGTCTCCCTGGCAGCAGGACCATTGAGGAGGCCAGACAGCTCTGGAGTCCCCCTCACTGAGCTCTCAGGGAAGGGGAGAGGGGGCTGCTGGAGGGTCCCTCATTCACCCCACCTTCACCGAGCAGCTCTTCCCCACGAGGTACCGTGTTGAGCTCTGGGAATCCAAACCCAGCTAAGACCCATTGCCATGCACACGGAGCTCCCAGTCTGGTCCAGGAGGCACGTCACCGTGGGACAAGGTGGGTGCTGGGGCCCAGGGCAAAGTACTCCCACCCTCTCTGGTCATCCAGGAAGGCTTCTCAGAGGAGAAAACTCGGAGCAGAGAGACCCTCAGGGGCACAGTCCAGGGATGGCAGAGAATGTTCCTGCTCGGGAATCCTGTCCATCAGATTCAGAGGGTGTGTTGGCAGGTGACCGGGCTGGCACTGGACTGTGGGGTGGCAGGAGCCACGTGCCCTTCTGGATTTGGATGCGGTGTGACCCTCCGTGGGCCCCAGACTTCTTCCCGCATCGCCGCACACATCTGCAGGCCCGAAAGCTGTGTCTGCCTGCGGCGGGTTTCTGCTAATTGAGAAAAGCCCTCATCAGGAGGGACCCCCGGGATCCACCGGGCACTCGGATTCCAGCCTGTGTCGAGGAATCGCGGGGACTTATTAAGGACACATTTGCATTCTGCTTGGCAGGTTTATGCTTTGCTCCTGGGACCCTGTTTTGGAATGCGGATCCCCAGGGCGGGCGGGGTCGGCTTCTGTCCTCGGAGGAGCCCGGCAGAGGAAAGCCCCCAGTGGAGGCAGGTGGCCTCCTGCCTTCTGGCTTCGGTTGTCCCACAGACGCTGTGGGGCCTGGTGGTGGTGGTAGGGGGTCAGGGCGGTGGGTTCCAGGCCCAGGCACCCAGTGGTGGGCCCTCGGAGCCTGGGGAGCAGTGAGAACGGACACCCACTGGCAGGTTAAAGTCTGGCACCTGCCTCCAGGCTAATGTCTACTGTCCCCTCTGTCCATGGCCTCGGGGGGTCATTTGTAAGGTCCCTGAGGAAGTGTGGCGGAAGGGGAGGCTTGGAGCCTGGCAGGTGGGATGTGGCCGCCGGGCTTCCTTCACGGCTGGGCCTCCCAGCCTCATTGCCTCCACTCTGAGCCTCAGTGTCCTTATTGACTGGTGGAGGTTGAGGGGAGGGAAGAGGGGACCCCAGGCCTGCAGGTGGCTCTGGGAAGGAGGGCGCTTCCCACAGGCTCTACCACCATCTTGCGTGGCCACCGCCACTCCAGGAAGCCAAGCTCACCTTCCTGGCCTGCGTTCCACCCTTGCAGTTGTTCTTAAAATACTGGCTGGTCTAAAGGGACCGTCAGGGGGGCTGAAGGGCCCCTCCTCTCCCTTCGAGGGTGCCCCCGCAGTCCCTGCTCGATGCCGGTGAGTTAGGGTGCCCAGGGCTTAGCATGGAGTCCGTCCAGCCTCCCGCTGGGGCCTGGCATGGAGAGGCCTTTGGCTCATCCCTGCTGGATGACATCAGGGACAGAAGTCTCGGAACCTCCTGCGCTTCCCCAGAGGCGCCGCTACCTATTCTCCCACTTGGCAGGTGGCTCCTGAGCATGCATCATGCTTGGTCCTTTTTGGACACGGAGAGAAGCGACCTGCCTCATGGGAATCGGGCTCTTGTCCCCAGCCTCCTGGAGGCCCAGCCTGGGAGAGGGGTGCATCAAACTTCAGGGAAGCCTCTCCCCTGCTGCCCATGGATCCAGGGGGTCCCCACCCCAGGCCATGCCAGCCCCCCTCCCGAGCCAGCTCCCAGCACGCTGCCTATCGTGTGGTCACAGGATTTGACTATGGCATCTTTATATATTTTTTTCTTCTTTCTATAAAATTCCTACGTGTCCATGGTGGGAAACTTGGGAAACAGAGAGTGACAAAGAGGACACAGCTCCTGTTACCGCCCTGGCAGGTCGGATTTGTCTGGGGGAGGGGGCTCTGTGCCTCCCCTTTCCCTGTCCCTCCCTCCAAGGAGGTCTCCTTGACTTTGTCTTCTGGGCTGTCAACGGAGTTTTGAATGTCTTTAGCCACATTTTGAACGTCTTGGGTCCCTTTCTTGTCCCCTGGTTGCTCCTTTTGTTGTTGTACTAGCAACCGGTTTTACCCAACAGATGCAGCCCTGTCGGTGATTTCTGTTGCTGTTTCTGCAAATAGTTTTTTTCCTGTCTCTACCTCCCTGTTAAAGGCTTTTGTCCTGTTCCGGAGCCCAAGTGTGGCGCTCCTCAGCTGTCCATCCACGTTTTGGAGTGAAGTACTGCCAGTACCCCAGTACTGAAGGAGGTCTGGGTGCAGGCGCCGGGCCTGGGGCTGGGGCATCCCCCTGGAGGGTGGCTGGGTGGCCATCGGGTCATTCTTCCCGAGGAGTTCCCAGATCTCAGGATCGGTGGATGGTCCCCAAACAGGACTCTCCACACCTACTGGGAGCGGGTGGTGTGGAGCAGGGCTGGGGTCCGAGCCCAGTGCTGAGAGTCTACAAGGGACGGAAGGAGGCCATGGATGCCACCATACTCTCCAGGCCAACATTCTCTCCATCTTCCCATTTTTAGTAGGGTCTTCACTGTGCCTGGTGTTGTTGATGTCACAACCTGGTTCGTTTTCTCCCCAGAGTAGCCTTCATCCCGGTTTTTGTCTGGGGGTGGGAGAGGCAGTTTCATGGGAGCACATAGGGGTCGGGGTTGGGGGAGATGAGGAGGAGACCTGGTGGTAGGATGACCAACTGGTGTGCCTACGACCGGAAGTCCCACATCCCGAGGGGACTCCCTCAGGTCCAGGCAACCAGGACAGCTGGTCTTCCCATCTGGTGGTCTCACTGTCCTCACGCCAACCCTCCACCAGTCCTCTTGTCTGTAGTCCCGTCTTACCCTCCAGCCTTCACACGTCCTTGGTCCTTCTGGCTCCTGAGCCTGGCTGGGCTTCTGTGGGGGGAGCCGGCTGGCTTCTTGTTGCACCCCCCTCCCTCCCCACCCCTTGAAATCAATTAAATTTGAGCTCTCTGGTGTGCTAAGTCAATTACCGCTGATCCATCAACTGTCCATCTTCCAAAATTTTGTTGACATCTCTCATCTACTGTGTGATCACCGCTGTTTTCTTTGTTCTTGGGGGTGCGTAGAGGTTCTGTTCTGTTACCATCGTTTGGGTGAGGGGCCTGAACCGAGTAAATGCACGTGCTCCGGCCTTCCGACTTAGCTGCACGCCCCTCCATGCTCCTGTCAATCGGGCTCCCCACTCTGAAGCTGACGCTGCCTCCAATCTCCACCCCCCCCCCCAGTTCTGTATTTATAATTCTAAGTCTCTTTTAAAATCATAATGCCTCAGTTGTTGAATTTTAGCTCTGTATTTAAATGGGTCCAATCCCCACCATGGGTCTCTCTCCATATTTCTTCCTTTATTTGAAGTGGTTCTTTATTCCAACTGGCTGATTCCAATGACAAGTCTCTTTCTTTGAGGGCTTTGGGGCTACATTCCCAGAGTTTTGTCATGTTTGGGAAGAGCTCTGGTTCCCATTATACTCAAACAGCATCTTTCCAGGCTACGGTTCTCCCGGTGACTGTAGAACTCTAGAGCTAGTGGTCTGGTGCTTCCTGACGTTGAACATGGCTGCAGGCAGATCTTTGGCCAACTAGATACTTTTCTCCTGGTGGGTGATTTGCTTTTTCTGACTTGGTCTTCAAAGGGCTCATTTTTATCCTTGATATTCCAGAATTGAATCATGCAATGTTTTCATGTTGAGGGCCCTAAGGTTAGCTTTTCTGGAGCATGGTATGTACATATATTTTTGTGATCTGTTGAAAAATCCTTTTACGGGAAATTTCCCACTTATGAGAAACTTTCTTGTATTATTTCTTTAGATGCATCTTTAGTTTCATTTGTCAGATAGTTTATTTATGGACACCCGTTGCTTACATTGTACCATCTCCATCTGTTTTCCATATTAACTTATTTCTGGTTATTTCCATCCCCTGGTTTCATCTGCATTCACTGATTTTTTTCAAGCCTTTCCATTATGGCACCAGTTTGGGTTTTAAGCACATCTTCTATGCCTCATCTGAAAGTCAATCATTACTCTATAGACATGTTTTTGCTTCAGTCTTTTCCCTTAGATCTGAGCAATATCCCTTTTCATCTCTCCCCATTGTTTGATCATTTTGCCTCTCTGCTTTTGTTTGGCTGAGCTACCGAGCTCATTGGTTGGTTGTTAATGAGGGATTTCCTTTTCTTCATGGAGTTCTGCTTTCCTGTAGGTCAGGATCTGTGTGTCTCTGTCTCCTTCCTCCCCCCCACTCCTCCTCCCTAAGGGTTACCACATGGGGGATAAGTTGGTATCATCAGGTTGCCTCAATGGGGCAGCAGTGCCCAGGCATCATGTGCTGTGCTGGAACGGACTTGGGGAGATACTCCTGGGTGTGTGTGTGGGTGACTTCCTGGCTCCTTTCCCAACGAACTCAAGAGCAGTCTGTGTTCCCTCCCAAGCTGCAGTCTGAGGACATATGGAGTCCTGGCCACTTTTCTGTAACTGTGGGATGGTTGGGGGTGGTGGGGACCATTCAGCTGAGAGGCCGGGAGGTCTTTGTCAGGATGCAGGGGCTCTACTCCCTCATCTGAGATTACTCACAGGTCCTCTGCTAGGGTTTGCTTCCTTGGTTGGGGGACAGACGCCTTCCCAGGATGATTCCCCAGTTGGGGGTGCCCCTGAGGACACCCCTTCTGTTGAGCTGTTGGCCCCTTCTGACACTGTTCCCTTTGGGTCATTAGAAAGGGGCCAAAGAAAGGAGAGGCATGTGGGGTGAGGCCCTAAGGAGAGATGGGGACAGGGACAAAGACAAGATGAGGGGCGTGGGGCTGGGCATTGAGATGCTTGGGCCAGAGGTGATGTCCAGTTGGGAGAAAGCATCTGCTCGGACTTCAATATCTTCATTTTTTTCCCTCCTTGGACCCCTCGCTGAGAATGGGTCATGGGGTGTCAGTGGCCTGGCATGTTCCCAGCCTAAGAGGAGAATTTCCCTGTGGGGGTATCACTTGGATGCTGGGGAGCTGTTGAGGACCAGAGGGCTGACCATAACCAACAGCCGGGGGAGGATGTGCCGGGTAGGCAGTGTGTGTGTGTGCTGAGCCCTGTCCTCCACTGGCCTCTCTCCTGGAGCTCCCAGACCTTGAGAGCCACAGCACCCATCACTCTGTGAGACCCACCCACTCCTCTAAAACCCTGAGGCCTTTGCAGCCCCAAGGGGACTACGGGTCACCGGTGGTTTGGAGGAAAGGAATGCCCGCCCCTGTTGCATTGGACAGAGGGTCGTGGTCACCAAGGTGTACCCTCTTACAGGTCCCAGCTGCCCGGAGTGGAGAAGGATGCAGAGAATACTCCCACCTTCCCTCTGAGAGCAGATCCTGGGGATTAGGTGCTTCTATTGGGAACTGACTCCTTCCCCACTCGAAGTGAATGGGACCCCCTTCTCAGTGTCTCTTTGACTCTTGTCTTTTTTTTTTTTTTAATTTATTCATGAAAGACACAGAGAGAAAGGCAGAGACACAGGTAGAGGGAGATGGAGACTCGCCATGGGGAGCTTGATGGAGGACTCAATCTCAGGACCCCGGGATCACAACCTAAGCTGAAGGCGGACGCTCACCCACTGAGCCACCCAGGCTCCCCTTGACTCCTGTTTTTATCTCCTTCATAGCACCCATTGCTCTGGGCTGTAACCCCAGAGCTGTCTATCTATGTGCTACATGTCGCCTGTGTGTGACCTTCTCGAGTGCAGGTGCCGTATCTCATTCACCCGATGCTTGGCGCATAGTAGGTGCTCACTAAATGCCTACCGAATGGATGATGGTTTCACTGAAAATTAAGTAGGCCTCATCTTCACCAGTGCCTCTCCACCCACCCCGCCAAACACACCAGAGACCACATACACGGGGACGCACCTTGAGCGAGTGGGCGATTTGAAGGCTAATAGGATTCATTCATAATTACATAGTTAAGTAAAATTTATGTTTGGCGGAATTAGCCGAGCTCCCTGAGGGCAGCATAAACCAGAGAGACGCTCCGTTTCAAAGTCCCGTCTCCCCGTTTAAAATAGTTTGTCATTCTTTTGTGGCAATGGTTAAGAGCTCCTGGAGGCACACGGATGCTTATTTACTGATCCACAGATGACGGATGGTATATCCCTGCTTTGTTTGGAAGGGAAAACTTGAACAGCTTGTCTGCACCTCTCCACTCGGACATTAAATCAACATGGCTCTATTAGTGGCCTTGGGATGCCAGCTGAGCTGTCTCTGAGCCTGTCACCGTGATGTCTTCATCTGTAACCAGAGCAGACGTGAGCTCCTGGCAGCTTCAGGAGGTGACAACAAATCCAATTAGCTCCTCTCCACGGCGCCGCAGTACCACCGCGAAACGGCCTGACAGCAAGGGTGGCTGCTGTACCCCGCACAGTGGGACGTGGCATTCGCAGGAAGGAGAGAGAGAGAGAGGGAGAGAGAGAAGGAGGGGGTGGGAGAGAGAGAGAGAGAGGAGGGGAAACAAAGGGATCGAGCTTAATTGTTGGGGTGACTTTCTGCGTGAGTGACAAGAGCTTGAGCCAGGACGACCCGACCTGGGCCAGCCCCTCCGGTTCCAGGACAGCTGACGAGCCCCCCAGAAGCCCAGCTGATAGAGTCAGTCCCTACTTTGAACTCTTGCTTGACTTTGATGCTGGTGATCTCGGGGGACAATTCAATACCCCATTCCCTTCCTCCTCGGCCTCCTGATCCGCTTCTCTTCTGATTCCTGAGCTTCACACACAGTCCAGAAAAAAAACCAAAAAAACAAAAAAACAAAACCCAGAACTTTTGGTGCTGGTGGGAGGAGAACATTTGGTATTTCTCTTGTGTCAGGGTTGGTGCCCCAAGACAGCTTTTCTCTCTGGGCAGGGAGTGGCGGTGGGGCTGGGGGTGCGGAGCGGGAGGCAGGGTGGGGAAGGCACAGCAAGGGGAGGACAAGCCCACACTTCCAGCACCCAGTGGCCGCGGAGGAGGAGAAGCAGGGTGGGAGTCCTGGGGGTTGGCTCGGTGTGGGGACACTGAGGGTTGGGGAGCGGGTGGAGGGAGAAGGAAACAGAGAGCACACAACCTTCACAGGAAACACAGATTGAAACCAGCTCGCCCGCCTGAGAGTTCACTGAAGTTTCTGTGCTCCTGAGAGGATCACAACATTAACGGTTTCTTGGGTCATTTATTTCCTAAGAATGAGTCCCCAGCTGGCTCTGGGGACTTTCCAGCATCCGCCAGGCCCGGGTGTCCTTTCCGCAGTCAGGCCTTCTCCCAGAGTAGCCTCGGGATGGAAAAAGGACGCGGCACCTGGGCCCGGAGCACAAGGGGACCCCTGAGATCTCTGGCCTGGAGTGTGAGGGTTTGGAGAGGAGAGGCCAAGAAAAGTGGGGCGGGGGGGGGAGGAGGACGGTGGGGGGCCTCTGAATACTGTCCTAGATGCAGACATAGACGCCTGGTCTGTGCAGTGCCCCGGCCTCCCGAGGGAGGCGTCGAGGGACTGGGGCAGGCTGGGGGGCTCCCGGGGTGGGGTGCAGGCAGGGGCATGTGATGGAGTCAGGCGGCCTTGCCTGAGGTCGCCGACGGCGCTCACCTCGCCGGGCCTCCGGTTTGCCCATTAGCAAGAACGAAGAGCAGAGTCTCCAGGGCGCCGGGCACGGGGTGGGGGGCACGGGGGGTAATACAGTGAGCGTGCCCGGCGGGTACCCCGGGACGTTCCTTCCCTGTTGACGCCTCTCATCTTTCCGGTTCTGGAGGGAGCCCAGGAGGGGGAAACAGGTCCCTGCCTGCAGCAGCGAGGCCTCGGGAATGCCTCCGGAGCTTCGACCACATGAAGTGGGCCGAAGTCACTTCCAAGAAAGGGCTCGGTGCGTGGCCTCCTTCCCGGGAGAGGCCGTGAGCAGGCATTTGCAAGCGTGTCTGCTGGAGCCAGCGGGACCCGAGTCAGTGGCTAACGGCTGGCAGCGCGGGGGGCTCTGCTGCCAGCTTGCCGGTGGGGCTGCTGCTTCCTGCCACAACCTGGGGCCGTCTACCTGTGGGGAGCTGGCAGCGGCAGGGCCCTCGGGTGAGCTGTGGAAGGGGGAGAGGCGGGGGCGGGGGGGGGCCGGCAAGAGGCTTCGGGTCCTTCTTTCCGAAGCAGGTTGCTGTGAATGTGCATTATCAGAGTCCAACTCATTCCAGATTAATTGGGCAGGATATGGAGGCATCTGGCTGTTGCATAGATCAACCAAAGATTCCGCGTGCGCTGGAGCACCGGACCGCTTTTGGAACCGGCCCAGTGCTGCCAGGCACAATTATTTTCAGCAATGTCTTTCTGCCACCGAAACTTAGGACTGTGGACTTTGGCACGCAAGCTAAGTGCCGATTTGCGAGCTCACAAATTGACATGATCCTTGATGCAAGATGTTGTACCGGGGCCCGAACGGCAGGGAGACGGACCCCCGCCCGCTGCCACGTGCTGGCTGGGCCTGTTTGAAGCAAGCTCTTTGTGTGTGTGTGTGTGCGTGTGTTCGCGTGTGTGCACGTGTGTGCGGTTGGGGGAGCCGGGGCCAGCTCACAAAGGATCCTCCAGGCCAACAGGAGTGTTTGACTTTAACCTGTGATGGGGGAGGAGAACCTCTCTCATTTTGGCCATTAGCCCCCCTAGAAAGCCGTTCGTGGCCGCCTGAGACCGTGTCGGGCCACCCGTGTGTCCCCACCGTGCCCTTTGCTGCCGTGGTTTGTAATTTCTATGGCGATGCTTCCTTTACTTGCTGCTGCTTTTGAACTTGTGGAGAGAAGACTGGGTTGAGTCTGGCCGGCTCCCGGATACCCAGCACTGTGCAGACACAGGTTAGATGCCCCCATCACCTACCCCGCCGCTGTCCATGTGTCGGTGGCGGGAGGTGCTGGCTTTGATGGAGGTAATATGACCAGGGCCAGGGTGGGGGACCCAGACAAGGAAGCCCCCTGGGATCAAACATCAGTGGTCCAGGTAGAGATGAGGAGGCTTCGCTTAAGTAGAAGACATGGCAAGAGGTAACGTATGAGAAAGATGTTCAAGAAGTTGGGTAACGGGATTTGGTCACGCTTTCCATGTGAGCAATGAGAAGGAAGGAGTCTAGGATGATTCCAGGTTTCTGTTTTAGGGAAGTGGACGGGGCATATGGGCTGGGGATTGGCAGGTGTCTGGGAGGGAGAGGAGGTCAGCAGCCCACAGGCACGCTAAGGCAGTAGGGGTGTCAGTGGGCATCCAAGTAGAGAATTTCCATTGGATCCATGGGTCTGCCTGGGTCGGAGTGCTATGGGTCAGGAGCTGTGGCCAGGACTGAGCATGGGCGGAGACACCCCAGGGGGGCCAAGGGATGGGGACAGAGGTGATGGGTTTAGGCAGCGTTGCAGGTTTTGGAGAAGACCGTGCAGGCAGTCCAAGGAGACAGGGCGGGAGAGCTGCAGGGGGGCAGGTGCAGGTGCAGGTGCTGGAGACGGCCACTCAGGAGCTGATGCGCAGCAGGTTCAGGGGCAGCAGACGGGAGAGGCCCAAACAGCCGCCTCTGAGTTTGGCCATGAGGTGGTCCCTGGAGGACTGGGTGTGAGCCATGTGGGTGGAGGCCAGTGGGACACAGCCAGATGGCAGTGGACTGGGGAGTGCGGGACACCTCCTGGTCACCAGTGTGCTGCACTTACAGCCACCCATCACAGTCGTGTTCGGAGGCATGACTGCAGCAGAGGGGGCTCCAGAGCCCGGCTGGGGGAGGTGAGGAGGGCTGGCGGTGGCCCCTCCTGGGACCCCCTCCTCTTCCCAGGGCCAGCAGAAGAGCTGGGTCTGAATCCCGGCCCTTCCACCTGCTGGAGACCTTGGCACCTTGTAACCTCTCTGAGCCTGTTTCCCACAGGCTGGGAGTTAAACAGGGATTAACTGGGATACTGCACATAAAGCAAAAAAAAAAAAAAAAAAAAATCCGAGTCCCACTAATGTGGGCTTTTATTGCTCTTCAGAACAACCAGTGGGTTGGATGCTATCGTTTCTCGCACTTTCCAGATGAGAACCGGAGGCTCAGAGAGGTTAAGTGACGGGTCCACGGTCACCCAGCCAGGAAGTGGTAGGATTTGATTCTAGGCAGCCTGACTCCAGAGCCCAACCCAGTGAGGGAACCCCTCTGGGGTCTTGGCTGTGCTGTTGTTAATAAGTGAATATTGAATCAGCAATAATTGTAATATCCACAGTGTTGAGTGTGTGAGCAAGGAAGATAGCCCTTCCAGGGAGGGCTGGGGTGTTGCACGAGCCGTAGGGTTCAGGAAGAAATCTTTCTCCCTGGGGCTTTGGCAGCCCCTTTGGCCCTGAAGGTAGAGTCACATGGTCTGCTCTGCCTGAGGGGCCTTGTGGCTATGACCAGAGCCTTCAGGCTCCCACCTATTCCCTGGGATGTATGAGGGCCTGACCAGAGCCAGATCATTCTCTGGGGATTTTGCACTGAGGGGCCAGGGTCGCCTCACCTTTCCATCCTTGCTACGGTTCCCTTCTCCCTCTTCCTTCCTGAACCAGCACTTAATCACTGCCCTCCCTCATTCCTTCCATCTTTGTGGCGGCACCTGGGGAGAGCCCCAGGTACACAGCCTGGTGGAGCCAAGGGGGCAGAAGGCCCACCTGCTAAGAGCCGTAGGACGTTGGGGTACGCCAGGTTCTGGACAGCGTGGAGGAGGGGCTTGGCTCAGCCTGGGGCAAGGTGAGGGATCATGGGAGGCTCTGCAGAGGAGGTGACATTTGGATCGGGTCTTCTACTCCCCAGGTGAGGGCACAGTCCAAGTCACAGACACACCATGAGCGAGAGCATAGGCAGGACTGGGGGATACGTGTAGGGAGCAGAGAACATTTAGGACCAGTGTGGCCTCCTTTAGACTCATCCTGCTTCCCGGATCGAGGCCTCCCACTCTCATGGCTCTAAACAAAGACCATGTTCATGGCCCGCCCATCCACCCTCTCCCCCCACCCCCAGCTGGGAAAGAACTCCATGGGCTCATTGTCAAGAGAATGCCAGCAACACATTGCCAGTCCCCTCCACGTCTGGTCTAATGCAGATGTTGACAGGCAGTGGGGAAAGATGGGCTCAGGAGCTCGGGGTTCCAAATTAGGAGAAGGAGCCTGGACATCGTGGTGGATCTTGGCAAGAATGGCTGAGTCTAAGAGGTCGGGGAGGGTTGGCAGGAGACGCCAAACGTGGGCTCTGACCTAGGGCACGGATCGTGTGCTCTTTTTACGATTTCTTTCAACCTGCTCTTAGCGGGGACCCCTGGGTCTGTGGATATTAACAGTGCTCAGGAGGGGAAGATAGAAGAAGCCATAACACCACAGCAGACTGGGTAATCCAGAGCAGGAGAGAATACTTCCAGAGCATCGTGTCCCCAGATGGAATCATTCCATTCCATGTGTCAGCTTCATCATGACAGAAGTCATGATGGCTAGGGTCACCGGTGTATCGCCAATGGCCCCCCCCCATGGCACCGCACACGTACGAGGTGCTCAATAAATATTGACTGAATGAATCAATGAATGAGTGGGACCCACTGAGCCAAAGTCACCCATTTGCATAACAGCAGCCACTGTTTTGCCCATTAAATGGCAATATCAGCTTTATCCAGATGATGGAAAGAGCCTGGCTTCTCTGACAGAGGGGGTACCCTACGGGAATAAAGAGAGACGCACAACAACAACAGCAGCAGCAGCACATGGAGTATTAACACTCGGTGCATGGAGGTGCTGCCATGTGAAGGTGGGTCCTACCTCCCTGCAAAACTTTTTTCAACTTTCTTGGCCAGTTTTCCCTATTTATCTTCCTCTTTCATGGTTCCTGTTGTCACGTTTCTATTTTTATCGTGAAATCATTCTGTGGGTTGGATCTCAAGTGCACCGATCAGACCCATCTATCCACTAGCCTTTCTCTTGGGTTAGAGACCCAGCGTCACCGTTGGTCCAGCCTTCCCCTCCATGCTCATTCTACCCCCCAAAGCCACCGTATCTCATCCAATTACTGGGTATCCTTTTGATTTCCTGCCCTACTTTCTAAGTGTACCTGCACATGCAAGTAACATACGCCGTTATCTTTGCTTTCTAAAAAATGTCCCTAGAGTCATACCATACTATACACTCAATTCCACAAGTTGTTTTTTTTCCCCCAGTCAGCATGATCGCTGATTCATCCGAGTTGTAAATCGAGACCTAGTTCATCTTATAGATTGCTCTGTCATCTTCCAATGCACGAACCTGCCGTTTCTCATCTATATACTCTCCCAATGATGGGTATATTTATTTTTGATTTTGCCGTAGCAGACGATGCTGTAATGAATACTCTTGTGCCTGTCAGCTTGTAGAAGAGTCTCGCCAGGTCAAGGGTGTAGACAGAGACCAAACTAAGGAGAGGTGGAGCGTGTGTGAATGGAAAAACACAGCCACGTGCGCTCACAGCTCCTCCTACCTCTCATCTCTTGGTTGGCCTTGTGACATGCTTTGCCCAGCGGAGTCTACCTGTTGATGACGGGAGAGGCATCAGCTTGTGGGACCGGAAGCAAGTCACCTGTTTGGCCCATCCCAAGCCACCTGCAACTTGGTTCCTCCCCTCTTGGATGGCCCAATGTGCATTTAGGGCCATAGTCCCTTTCAGCAAGAACCAACTGTCAGCCCAACAGGGAGAGAGGTTGGAAGCAAACAAAAGAGGCAAAGTGGCTCTTACGGCCCCATCATCCCTCCCAACCTACCCAGGTGAGGGGAAGCCTGATGGGAGAGGGTCCTCCTGGGGAGGCTGGGGACCATGGCTCTGTTTCTACTGGTTTCTAGGCCCTTCCTCTCCAGAGAGTTCTTTAGCCTTTTCTGTGGATAAGTCCTTGATGCCTGATGGTGCTCCCGGGGGAAGAGCACCAGATCTACACTCCCTCTTGTGCTGGGCACTAGGTCAGCTGGGCCAGAGCCGGGGTCCACTGAGCCTGTGGCTGTGAAGCTCTCGGGGGAGAAATTAGGGGCGACTCAGAAAAGATGCGTCTAGGAAGGTCCCTTTCCAACTTTCCTATAGCTCCTTAAAACCCTTCTGCGTCCAAGATGTGAAATGCAGCCCCTCAGGGCTTTTTAGGAGCTGGGAGTCAGGGCTGCCCAGAAGCTCCTGAGCATATCAGGCTGTGTCTGTCACATGTGCCTCCAAGTTCACAGGAGACCCCCAGGCTCGGATCCCGCCCCCGGCCCCACCCCAAGCCTGCTTCACATCTCAGCTCTGTGCGATGTCACCTCCAGACCACCTCCCCCCGCCAGATGTGCTCATGTCGTCTACAGCAGGCAGTCCTGTAGCCACTGTGCCAACAGTATTGCCCAAGCAAAACGTTATCCCCCACCTGAAATGCCAAGACGTCTGCCCAACTTGCAAATATGGCACTTGTGGCTCTCTTCTGTTTAAAGGTTAGACGAGGTTGTCAGACCCTTGTATTTCGAGGTTGCTTTGGAGGAATTGAAATCATGACACGTGTACAGCCTCGGTCCTGCCCACACCTCTGGGTGTTCTGCAGGGTTCCAGCTACAGTGAGCTCACGTGGGCATCGGTCTGAGCCTAGGTCCTCTTGTTTCTATCCCAACTGATGAAGCATCTCCCACCCCACCCCCTGCCTGCCTCTCCAGGGTCAAATGAGGGGTGAATCTGCTTCCTCTCAACTTGGCTTCCTTCACTTTCAAGTCCAAGGGGAAGGGCACTGCCTAACCACACCCGCCCCCATGGACCCCATGCATCACCTCCACACAGTTCCTCATCGGGGCACCCCTCAGCTGTGCCCTGACTGATAACCGGACCTGAGAGCCAGGAGGGCCCCTGGGAATGGTGTTCTTCAAGTCAAAGTGATACCCTCAGGGCCCTCGAGTGACCTACTCTTTGGTGGCCATCTAGATCTTTGGTCACGGAGACTAGATTTTTCTAGTCGGTGTATCCAGGAGGGGATGAGCATATTCAGAGGAAACGGATGCGGTCGAGCTGTCCTCAGCTTCTATGCCAGTCCTTGGGATTGCCCATCTGTGAGTCTCAAATGCAGTTGGGGGGGATTTCTCAGCGACAGATTGATTTGGGTTCCCCGACCCCCTTCGGAAGGATTCTCTTGCCTAGGGGAAAAGCCTCCATTCCTGGAAAGGAGCCTTCCAGAACACTTGTATCTTCTGGAGGAGTCTGGACTCTGTAAGTTGTGAGCACCAAGTCTTCAGGCACGAGCCGAGGTCCTCCCCACTGTCAGCATTCATTCACCCTGTCACCTTTCCCAAGGGCCGGTCCCCTTTGTTTTGTTTTCCTCCCACATGGATCCTTGACAGAGCGTAGGTCACCATTTCTCCCCAGAAACAGGGTGCCCGGTTGGCATCAGCCCACTCAGCAAGCCTCAATCGAGCGCCCCATCCTCCCCACCACCGCCCCTGCCCCCTCCCCTGGTGTGTCTGATGCTTTCCCACGCCCCTGAGAGTCCTGCACACCTGCCCAAAGCTCTGCCTTCTACTTGGGTTTCCAGCCAGGCTTGGGTTCCTGCCTGGAAGGGGCGCCACTTCCCTCCTCCCCCCCCACCCCATGCCTCCTTGGAAGCTGTAAACATCCCACAACTTTCCCCGGGGCCAAGCCTGCGTTCTCAAAGTGCTTCCACTCTGCTGTGCACTCCTTTACCTTCTCTTCCCACCTGCTGCCTCCTACCCGAAGCCTTCCAGACTCCCCGCCCCATGTCCTCGGGGGACTTCTGCACACCTGGGCAGCCCCTGAGGCTGGCACCCTCCTCTCTCTCTCTCAGGTCCCAAGCCCTGGCCTTGTCTCCCCAAGATGCAGGCCCTCTGTGGCTTTCCTCGGGGAGGGGGGCCCCCTGGCTGGGAGGACTCCAGCCCCTCCGGCTCTTGGGCTGTCACTCCGTGCTGGGCACGTCTCTCTCCCGCCGCAGTCCCTGGCCTGCAAGATACGAAACTTTCTAGCTGACTCCAGGTTTCCTTGAGTTTCTGGCGCTCCCCTTGCCAAAGTCAAGACAGATTCTTAAGCTGCAGTGTTCCGTCTCCTCTCCCTGTCCCTTCCCCGTAGGCTTTGTGCTGACTGCAAGATATACACTTGACTTTGAAGCTTCCTGCCTGCGCTTCTGACACTTTGCTTTCAAAGCCAAGCCCGCGTCTCTAGTTAGGCTGCTTCCTCTGGCAACTGATGTGGCTGCAGACAGAGTCAAGGTCACATGTCTCGCCCTCCCAGCCGCCTCCTCAATCTCCCACCCCGCGGTCTGGCGCAGGCAAGGTGCCCAGCGAGCCGATCTGGATGGAGCCGGGGACCGGACAGGGAAGGCCACGGGAGCGGCTCCAGGTGGAGGGGGTGCGGGGTGTTCTGGCTCCGGGAGGGGCGGCCTGAGGGCCTGGGGGGGGCGGCCGGCTCCAGCCAGCTCTGTGCCCCTGGCCGAGCAGCTCCAGCCAGCCGTCGGAGCTGGAGCCCACCCCGAGCCGGGGGAGGAAATAAAGAGGATCTCTTGCCAGCGCGTTCTTCCCTTTTACGGTTTTTGGCCCTGCCCCCTGGTGCTCACACAGCCGCCATCTGGCTCTCCGCGCTGTGGCCCAGCCCCCGCAGGCGCCGGGCCTTCCAGGGGGGGCTGTTTGCTGTGCAAACCCGGGGTCTGGGGGAGCAGCATGTGGCACGCCAGGCTGGAATTTCTGAGGTCCTGGGACCAGCTCCCTGGCTGGCCTCTATCAGCTCCTGCAAGGGCGAGGCCTCGGTTTCCTTCCCCGCGTGGAGCCCGTGGGCCCACCTCCTGGCTCAGCCCAGGGGGAGCACAACTCTCCGAGCCGTCTTCGGGGGACGCTGAATGCCACCTCTGGGCATGCGGTCTGCTGGAAGCCCACCCAGCATCCCACTTCATGGCCTGACAGCTTTTATGAACAGCCCCCTCGCCCTCCCCGCACGCGCACATTCCCCCGATTTTATTTTTAAGGAAATAACAACAGCAATTAGCTATTCCTTTGTATGGTTCCAGTAAAGGAGTCATTTAAAGGGACCGGCATGTGGAAATTGCCCCTCTCATCCTCACTGGGAGGCAGAGGGAGGAATCCTGGGATGCCTGGCGGAGACTCGGGGTTCACCCCATATGACCGCTCCAAGGCCGCCCACCTTCCCACCCAGAGCCCCGGGGTGGCCGGGAGGGGTTCAAATGCACATTCCAAAGGTGCTAAGACAGAAATTGACAGACAAGCTAACAGATCAAACACGACACTTCAAAGGGAAGAAGAGCCACAGGATGAAGCCGTGTGGCACTCTGGTCCCCAAACGCACAGGGACACAAAGGCTCCTCCCTGCCCAGGGCTCGGGCGGCATCCGAATCCCAGCCCAGAGCGCTGGGGATGGGTCTTCAGGGACGACATGACCAGTTACTGCATTCTCCGTGCTCAAGCACTCCGAGGGGCTAATTAGTGCTTTTAATATGCAAATCAGAGCCTGGGCAGATTAAATCCAGGAAAAAAAACAGCTGGTGAATATGTTATTTTAATTATTACTCCAAAGGAAATATGGGCCTGGCTTAAGAGGATAGCAGGCCGGTGGGTATGAAGTTCTTGTGGAAGGATCCTTGGTTAGGGGGAGAGATCTGGGCTGGGGGTGAGGGCACAGGGATGGGCTGGAGCCCCCCTGGCTGGGGGGTCTGGGGCAAATCACTTTTCCTCCTGGGGCCTCAGTTTTATCATTAATAACAACAGGAGCTTGTAGAGACGATCCCGCTCATTCATTCATTCATTCATTCATGCGGTAGATACTGATTGGCCACCTACCACGTGCCAGGTGCCGCCAGCACCGAGGTTCCTGCCTTAGCGGGGCTTGCATTTTAGGAGGGAAGGCTGACAATCAACAAGTGACACACAAGTCCATAAAACAAGTCCAGATTGATGGAGGGGCTAAGAAGGGAACAAGGCAGATCCAGGATGGGGAATAATGAGGAAGACCTGAGACCCGGAGGTTGGCACGGAGCCAGGGGGTGGGAAGGACAATCCCCCATCCTGTGGGGCGGCACTGAATGTCCCCACAGTGCTCCCTCTCATCCGATCCAACTGTGGGGTGATCCATCCAGTCTCACGGAACCGGCTGTTTCAGGAAATGTGAGGGCAGGGAGAGCTGTGATGTTCTTGGGGTAAACAGAAAACAAATCTAGGGGAGCTCAATGCGGGGTTGTCGAGTAAGAATTGTTGAGGCTTCCAGGGTGCAGACAGGGGCTTTATTTTATTTATTTTATTTATTTTTTTATTTTTTAACTTTTTTTAGACAGGGACTTTAATAAGCAGAAGGAGCTGCACTGGGGATACAAGGGGTGACTGATTAGTCAGTGGGGATTTGGGATAAGGAAGTCTCTGAGGAATCGTGGGTGCCGAAGGTATGGTTCACAGGACCTGGGAGGTCTGGCTGTTGTCGAGATAAGGTTCCCCTTATTATCTAGTAAAGCATCAGTCCTGAGAACCTTCGGGAACATGGTGCTCTGTACCCCTCAGACGTGCACCATGTATTGTAAGACGGATTCCTTTTTGGTCACATTCCTCCTCCTTTTGTTTTCCTCACTGAGCTGGTCCTGACTCGGTTCTTCTTTTGAAACTAGAGCAAAGAAGGGAAACTCCCGGGGGTGAGCGGGGTGCATCTGTCTCCCCCCGGTCTTCCTCATCACATTGGCTCCAGGGACGCAAGAGCCTGATCCGCTTCCCGTACTTGCAGGGGAGGCAGGTGAGACCTGCACACCGTCTGCCTTCAGGTGCACCGGTGGGAACAGGCACAGGTGTGTGAGCGTGCCCCCCGCCGGCGTCCTTGACCAGAAACATGACTTCCAGTTCCTGCACCCTTGGAAACTCAGAGCTTTCCTAACAGCTCTTGCCTTCCCGCTGGGGATGGGGCCAAGGGGGCTCCCCAACCCCAGGACCGCCTGCGGGGCCAAGTCCACTCTGCCTTCCCGTGTCTGCTGCTCCGACGTCCTGGGCCTGGCGTGTGACAACCCGAGCCGGGTTTACTTTCCTGGGGAGGTGACAAAACCAAACCCGGAGATCAAGCTGTATCTCTCATCGCAAACAGAGGGACGTGAGTTCCACTTCCTTGGGTACAGGAGCAGGATAATGGAAACACAAATGAAAAATTCATTCTTCTCTACCAACTTTGCCTGGAGGCAGCAGGAGAAAATTCTTTGCACAGGACGGAGAGTAGAGAAGGGGAGCGGATGATGAATAGGAGTGAAATAGCCGCAGAGGAGGGAGAGAGGAAAAGAGAGAGAGAGAGAGAGAGAGAGAGAGAGACAAGAGAAGGAGACAGGGAGGGAGGGAGGGAGGGCAGGACACAAAAGAAGACAAGGAGGGGGAACAGAGACAGAATGTTAGATGGGGGAGAAAGCAGAAGGAAGAGCAGAGGGAGGGGAGATGGATGAAAGGGGGGATGGGGAGGGCTGGGCCCAGGCTGGACCCCCAGGGAACAGGCAGGGGTGGGGGTGCAGACCCCAGACCAGCCCTCCCCAGCACCCCTGCAGCCACAGGGGGATGGATGCCTGCTTCCCAGGAAGCAAGTTTGCAGCCCGCACGTGCTGTGTGTGTGTGCGTGTGTGCATGTGTGTCCCTGGCTCCCACTGCCCGTGGGGAGGAAGTGGGGGTGTGGGGCTTGGGGGGACTACAGGTGTGGCAGGTGTGTCCAGAGCCGGAGCGCCTGGGGGTGGGCAGGCTCAGGCCCCCAAGCTTGGGCGATGCAGCCCCACCCCACATGATTATTTTGGCCCCGTTTGGAAGTTCAGTGAACCGAAGCACAGAGAGCAGAGCTGTGCGACCGGTGACTGGGCGGCCCCAGCGCCCCAGCAGTGTGCTGCCCCTTCAGCAAACCAGCCCGGGCCTGGCCCTTCCCTGGGTCAGGCCTCGGCGCCCCTGCCTGTGCTTCCCCAGGCCCCACAGGGGACAGGGACCAGCCTGGCAGAGGGCAGGGCAGGGCAGGGCAGAGCTGAGGACACCGGGGACCTGACTCCAGGCCCCCTCCTCTTGTCGACCTGAGGACAGTCCTGCGAGCCGGGTGTCACCTTTATTGGCCCGAGGTCCTCGGGAAAGCTTTCTGGAGAGCATGGGCCAAGGGAGTTGTTGTTCACTAAGAAGGGGGAAGGCCCTGGAGGCCAGAGGAGCAGCGTAGGCCGAGGCCTGGAGGTCTGACCGCGGGGACCGGGACACAAACACAAGCGTGGCAGGGACAGGAGCTGAGAATGGCTGTGCCGACAAAGGACAGATCACAGGGAGAAGAGGCATCACCAGAGGGTCTTAGGAAGGGGACAACATTATTAGACTTCTGGAAAGTTCCGTGTGACTGTGGTGCAGGACGCTTGGCCACTAACCCATAGGTCTGAAGGTCTGGGAGGCCCTGAGAAACCCTGAGCAGTGACCCAGATCAGGGGCGACAGGGCCCACCCCGGGGCACTGAGTCACAGCTAGAGCAAGGGGCACAGATCGAAGAACTGTCTGGGGGGAAAAGTCGGTAGCCCTTGCTGAATGAGTGGAAGAGGGACTTCTGGGGTGCCTCCTGGGCTTATGATGTTTGGAGAACTTTCCCATCTATCGTCCCATTTGATCCCCTATAACATCATCAGGATACATATATGCATCGGATTCTCGTGTTATAGACGAGGAAACCCGAGATCATGGCCGTGGCTTAGACACCGGTGAGTGGCAGAGAGTGGACCCAAACCCAGGGCTCCGGTCCCGGGGCTGCCATTGGTGTCGGGAGCTTGGGGCTGCTTAGTAGTCCCTCACTGGCCACGACTCGGTTTTGCTGCAGGGCGTCGCAGCTTCCATCAAGGCTCCTTTTCCTAGTTTCACAAAAATTTCAGAAGACACACGAGGAGACCCTGCCCCCTCTCCCAACACACACACACACGCACGCACGCACACACACACGGAGAGATCTATTCTTCGTCTTCTTAGAGCAGGGGTTGGCAAATGGGAGCCTGTGGGCCAATCTGGTCTGCTGCATGTTTTTGTAAATAAAGTTTTATTGGAACAGAGCCATGCCCATTTGTTTACACATTGTCTAGGGCTGCTTTTGCACTACAACGCCACAGTCAAGTCGTGGTGACAGAGACGGGCTGGCCCACAGAGCCTAAAATATTTACTGTTTGGCCTTTTTCAGAAAACATTTGCCAACCCTGTCTTAGATACTTGCGATGATCTGAATGCTTGTGCGTGCCCCCCACCCCACCCCCTGATCCACATGTTGAAATTCTAAGGCTCCATGGGCTGATATTGGGAAATGGGGCCTTTGGGCGCTTAGGTCCTTAGGAGGGTGGAGCCCCATGATAGGATTAGGGCCTTAAAAAAGAGGCTCCGGAGAGATCCCTGGTCTCTTCTTCCACCACGTGAGGACACAGAGAGTAGGAACCAGCTATGAACCAGCAGCTATGAACCTGACCGTGCTGGCGCCACGATCCTAGGCTTCCAGCCTCCAGAACCACAAGACAAATGTTTGTGGTTTATAAACCACACAGTCTGTGGCATTTTGTCACAGCCTGAATGGACTAAGGCTGGTTATCAGACGAGCCTAACACATGATTGAGGGACTTCCAGGTAAGATTATGCTTAGTCTTTTAAAATCTAATTTTTTAAATTTAAATTCAAGTTGACGACATATAGCATAACACCCAGGGCTCATCACATCACGTGCAGGTTAGAAAATTAAACCTCACAGAATCCAGTTTGTTGTGTTGATTGCGGAGAGTCTTTCAACTTTGCTTTGACCTGAAGCAGGACTTGGAGAAGAGGTGGATCCAGTGGAGTGTGCGGCACTTTCCTCAGCGAGGAGCTACTCTGAATTGCTCCAAAGTCCAGCTTGCTGGAGGGGATGAGGGGTGATAGGTCACTGCTTCAGGAAAAGGGTGCTGCTTTGCCTTCTGGGGAGCCTGAAGTCCAGGGGGTTTGCTAAGGAGGAACTGGGAGCAGAGGGTCTTGCTCAGTGCCTGCCGCTGATGTGTAGGTAACCCACACACGCACGCACGTGCACACACACAGACACACGAGGCTGCAGGGTGTGGCCCAGCACACCTTCCAGGGATGGGAAGAGGGAGTAGGAGCTAGAGTTGATGAAGCTCTGTCTGCATCTCCATAGGGTTTGCCCTCTGAGGCTGATTGGCATTCATTACCATGCGCATCTAGAGCATCCATTAAGCGCCTGGTGGGATGCGGTCAAGGGCTCTGAGATCATGGAGGCACCTCCAGCGGTCGTGTGGCCTGGTCTCCAGCTTCAGGGTGGGCAGAGTCGCCACCAGCAGTTGGCAGCATTCCAGAAGCCAGGTCAGGCCTCCCTCCAATTTAAGGGGCTTCTGTGCCAGTGAGAACTCTGCTCGTCCTCAAGTCACTGTCAACTGGAAGCACCCAGTCTGCTCAGGGCGGGGGGATTTGAATGTCATGTCTGCAATCAGAGAATCCTTTCTTCAGCGAGTTGGCTGGGGCCTTCGTGGCCACCCAGGTAACATTGGTCTCGGTCCTCGTTGAAGCCTGAGTACCCTCAAGGATGGGGCTATCACCACTCCTCGGGGGAGCCCTTTGCACAAAATCCTTCTCCTGCTGGTCTTCCTCCCTTTGCTCACCTGGAAGCACCTGCCTACTGGTTCCCTGTCAGCTGGACGCCAAGCATCAGTGTCCTCTTCCACATCGTAACTGGAAGAGTAGCACGAGCATGCAGTGGCCTTGGCAATCAGACTGCCCGGTGACTCCTGGTCTCCCTGCTGAATGAGGGCTGTGACCTTGAGTGGGCAGCTGAACCTCCTGAGCTCTGGAATGATTCCCAGAAATGGAAACAATAGAGCCTGGGCGGTGGCAACTGGTCAACTCAGTTGGTCATTTAGTGCCTCTTTGGTGGCAGGCACTCGATAGAAAAATCTTCACATTTCCTATCTACTCCCATCTGTCCATCCATAGGTCTCCCTCCCAGACCTCCTTGTCCTGGATCGTCCACCCTTTCTCTTTCTAAGCCCCTCACCAGCTGGCTGAGGTGTTGCCTTTGACCTTGAAGCAATATATATTCTAATTTAAGTCACAGAAGTGAATGAGCAGGTGTGTCGCTCAGGCCCAGCCCATTCGGAGGATCATCTTTGACTGTCGTCTTCCCAGGCCACCACTGAGTGGGGCTGTCAGGAAGCTGCATGACTGTCAGCTTGGCACCACCTTTGGAGTCCCTTGGCTGCCACTCCCAGCCCGCCACTTGCATCCTCCTGGCTTCTTGTGGCTCTCATCCCTGTTGCTACCAGTGAAACTAATTCTACACTGGCATCTTCCACCATCAGTCATGGCCTATGGAGGGGAGTGCCCAGGGAATAATGGTGCTGGTGTTCCTCAAATTAACCCACATCTTTTGGTTTTCGTAAAAGATGTATCTTCCAGGGATTTCTACATAGCATAATCATCTTGAGTGTCCTCTGACCTTGCGTTGCATATCCACTCAAACAGGTCCCACATCTCATACCCTCTTCATCTCTTCTCATACCCTCTTCATCTCTTCTCATCCCTTCTTCATCTCTTCACCTGCCACAACAATCCTGGCATCTCAGCCTCAGCATGAGGATTGTTTTGTCTACACTTCCTGGAGCGTTTCTTGTAGCAAGTCTGTACCATGGTCCTCCTCAGGAGGTTAAATCCTGTATTCTGGGAGAGCATACCCAAACTGAAGAGCTTGCCCTTTCCCAGCCTCATACTCTGACCCCCTCCACCAAGCAAGCACCCTCCAATGGAGTCCCTCGCATGCTCCTCTGGCATGGTTCCTACTGGTGCTTGCTGGCTGGTTATAGCCAAGGTGGCAACTCTCTTGTGAGACTCTTGGTCCCCCAAGGGAATGGGAAAGAAGCAAAAATCTCAGTTCCAGAGTGGGGGGTCCAAAGGCTCTAAGGGCCAGCTGGTGCCTCAAAGAGGAAGAACGGAATTTTCTACCTGTGGTTTCTCTACGGATCCCTACGAGACCTCTCCACTGGGAGCTGGGCTCACTGAAATGGTTGGCTGGTAAAGGAAGTCGCAAGCCCCAGCTCTTAGGATGTGGAAGGTGCATATGCCTCACCAATGGGCCTGGAGTCCTGGTCTCGCCCCAGAGCTGTAGTAAGCCCCTCGGGATGCAGCCTGGCAGTTGCTATAGGATGCAGTGAGGGTTCAGTGAGAACAGCTCTTGGGAGCAGTGTGTGCTCAGAGAATGTGGATGTGATCTCTTAAGAGATTCAAGGAAGTTCCTAAATCCTTAAACCTTTGCCCTTTAGCCTTGTAACTCCCCTTCTGAAATTGCCCTGACCCTAACCTTTCAGTAAAGAAATTGTGCATGTGCCCATATAGTCTGGCAATTTGCCCCATGAAGGCTGGAGGATTTGGTTGACAAGGAAATGGGGTACACGTGGTCCCTATTTGATCCAACACCCTCCTGGAGCATTGCGTTTTTTGAATTTTTATTAAACTTTAATGAAATACACTTGACCATAAAACTCATTCAAGTCTATAATTTGTTTTTTGTTTTACATTTAGAGGGTTGAGTGGTCATCACCATACTCATTTAAGAGACTTTCCATCCCCCTTGTAGTTCCCCTGAATCCATTTCCTGGGGCTGTGCCCACCCCCAGCATATGACAACCACTGATTTGCTGTTTCTACAAATTTGCCTTTCATTGACACAAAATTGACATTTTGACATCTTGTGTCAATGAAATCATACAATATGCCTTTTACATATGGCTTCTTTCACTTTGTATGGTGTTTTTGAGGTTCATCCAAGCTCTAACCCGTTTGAGCAGTTCATCCCTTTTTACTGTCAAATAAAATCCCATTCTAAGGATATACCACGTTGTGTTCCATGGTCCTCCTCAGGAGGTTCACCAGTTGAACATTGGGATTGTTTTGAGTTTTTTGATGATCATGAATAATGCTGCTAGGAGCCTTCATGTATAAGTCTTCGTGCAGAAGAGTGCTTTCCTTTCTCTTGAATATACATCCAGGAATGGAACTGCTGTGTTGTTTGGTACGTTTATGTTTCGCTTTTGAAGAAACTGCCATACGTTTTTCCAAAATGGCCTCACCATCTTTCATTCCCACCAACAGTATGTAAGGGTTCAAGTTCTCCCATAGCCCTGCCTAACTTTTTATTGCCTTTTGATGATAGTCATACCAGGGGGTGCATAATGGTATCTATCCCATGGTGGTTTTGATTTGCATTCCCCTAATGACTGTTGATGTTGACATTTTTCATGTGCTTATTAGCTATTTGTCTATCTTCTTTGGTGGTCTCTTCCATTTAGTCTGTTTTTCACCTGGGTTTTTTGTCTTCTGGTGATTGAGTTGTAAGAGTTCTTTATGTACTCAGGATACAAATCCTTTATCAGATATATGATCTTTAAGTATTTTCTCCCCATATGTGTCTCCTCTTTTCATTTTCTTACTAGTGTCTTTTGAGGTGCAAATGTTCATAATTTTGAGGAAGCTCAATTTATGACTTTTTTTTTCTTGTATGGATTATGCTTTTGGTGTTGAATCTATGACATCTTTGCCTAACCCAAAGTTCAAAGTTGTATTTGCTAAATGTTCTTGTAGAAATTGTACAGTTTTCATTCATATATTTAAGTTCATGATCCATTTTGGATTACTTATATATGGAGTAAGGGTCTAAATTCATTCTTTCGTTTGTGGATATCCATTTATTGAAAAGACAGTTGCTTCCTTATTGAAATTGCTTTGGCACTTTTGTCGAAATCAGTTGATCATAAATGTAATAGTATAATAATCTGGACTTTCTTTTTTTTTTTTAAACTACTCTGGACTTTTAGTTCTGTTATATTGATCCTATTGTGCCAGGACCACATTACCTTGATTTACTTACTTACAGTAAGTAAGTTGGGTAGTGTAAGCTTTCTGTTCTCCTTTATAAAAATAGTTTTTGCTCTTCTGGGTCCTTTGTATTTCTTTTTTTTTAAGGTTTTATATATTTATTCATTAGAGACATAAAGAGAGAGAGAGAGAGCGACAGAGAGAGAGAGAGGCAGAGACATAAGCAGACGGAGAAGCAGGCTCCATGCAGGGAGCCCAATGCAGCACTTGATCCTGGGACTCCAGGATCAAGACCTGAGCCAAAGGCAGATGCTCAACTGCTGAGCCACCCAGGCATCCTTTTTTCTTAAAATTTTTTTTGCATTTATCCATGGATCAGCTGATCAATTTTTACAAAAAAAAAAAAAAAGCTTACTGTTATTTTGATAGAAATCATGTTGAATGTCAGTTTGGGCTTTACTGTCATTTTAACAACATTGAATCTTGAATCCATGTGCATGGACCATTTCCCCATTTATTTAAATCGTAGCAATGTTTTGTTGTTTCACTGTACAAACTTTGCATTTCTTTTGTTAAATTTAGTTCTAAATATTTTATTCTTCTATTGTGAATGGGATTTTTTCTTAATTCCATTTTCAGATTGTATGTTGTTAGAATATAGAAGTGCAATTCGTTTTTGTGTATTAGTATTATATCTTGTGACCTTGCTGAACTCATTTATAAGTTCTAGTAGGTGTGTGTGTATTTCTTAGGCTTTTCTATGTATAAAATCAGGTCATCCATGGATAAAGACAGCTTGTTTCTCTTCCAATATGGATGCCTTTTATTTACCTTCCTTGCCTGACCAAACTGGCTAAAACTGACAGTACAATGTTGAAGAAAGGTAATGAAAACAGAAATTCTGTTCTGTTTCTGATTTTAGGGGGAAAGTATACATTCTTTCACCATTAAGTAGGATATTAGCAATATATATATTCTTAAGATTTTATTTGTTCATGAGAGACAGAGAGAGGGAGAGGCAGAGACACAGGCAGAGGGAGAAGCAGGCTCCACACAGGGAGCTCCATGCGGGACTCAATCCCAGGACTCCAGGATCACACCCTGTGCCGAAGGCAGGCGCCAAACAGCTGAGCCACCCAGGGATCCCCAGCAATATATTTTTTTATAGATGTTCTTTATCAGGTTTCTGAGGAATTTCCCTTTTATTCCTACTTGTTGAGTGTTTTTATCAAACATATTAGATTTTGTCAAATTTTTTTTAATCTTCATATGTTCATGTAGTTTTGTCCCTTATTTTATTAAAATAATATATCAGATTAATTGATTTTCAGATGCTAAGCTAACTTGCATGTCTGGGACAAATCCTAATTGGTCACGATGAATAATCCTTTTTATATATCACTGCATTTAGTTTACTAATATTTTGTTGAAATTTCTTACATTGATGTTCAATGAGGCATATTGATCTATAGTTTTCCTGAGGTATCTTGTCTGACTTTGGTATCAAGGTAATACCATCTAATCAAATTAGTTTTCTGAAAATGTGTGTGAAGGGTTGGTTTCATTTCTTCTTTAAATATTCAATAGAATTCATCACTGAAGCCTGGGTTTTTCTTTGTGGGAAAAATTTTAAATCACTAAGTGAAATTTTTAAGTGAACAATTAATAGATCGATCATAATTTTTATGTCTTCTTGAGTCAGTTTCGGGAATTTGTGCCTCTCTAGGAATTTGTTCATTTCACCTAAATTGTCTAAGTTATTGGCATAAAGTAGTTCGGTGTCTCTTATAGTCCCTTTCAGCTTCTGCTTGGTAGTTGATATCACCTTTTTCCTTCCAAATCTTGCTATTTTGTGTGTTCTCTCTTTTTTTCTTAAGCATCCAGCTAAAGGTTTGTCAACTTTGGGCAGCCCCGGTGGTGGCACGGTGGTTTGGCGCTGCCTGCAGCCTGGGGTGTGATCCTGGAGACCTGGGATGGAGTCTCACGTCAGGCTCCCTGTGTGGAGCCTGCTTGTGTCTCTGCCTCTCTCTCTGTGTGTCTATGAATAAATAAATAAAATCTTAAAAAAAAAAAAAAAGATTTGTCAACTTTGCTGATCTTTAGAAAAAATAAACTGGCTTCATGGGGATTTTCTCTATTGGTTTCATATTTCATTGGATTTTGCTCTTCATTATTTACTTTCTTCTATTTACTTTGGATTTATTTTGCTCTTTGTTTTTTAGTTTCTTAAGGTGGAAGCTTAAATTATTAATTTGAGACTTTTCTTCTTTTTTAATACAAACGTTTGAAGCTATATATTTCCTTCTAAGCAGTGCTTAGTACATCAAAAAAATTTTGTATGTTTGTTTTTATTTTCATTCAGTTAAAATATTTTCTTTTTTTCAAAGATTTTATTTATTTATTTATTTATTTATTTATTTATTTATTTATTTATTTAAAAGAGAGAGAGAGCGCGCTCACATCTGTGTGCGAGAGCTCAGGAGCATGGGGAAGAGCACAGGGGAAGGGAGAGCGATAAGCAGACTCCCTGCTAAACAAGGCGCCCAACATGGGGCCCCATCCCAGGACCCTGAGATTATGACCTGAGCTGAAACCGAGAGTCAGATGCTCAACTGATTGAGCCACTTAGGCAGTTAAAATATTTCCTACTTTTTCTTATGATTTTTTTTCCTTTGGCCCATAAATTATAAAGAAGTATGCTATTTAATTTCCAAATATTTTTTTGGGGGGAGGATTATCCAAATTTCTTTCATTTTTGATCTCAATCCTTTAAATTTACTGAGAGGGGGCGCCTGGCTGAATCAGTTAAGTGTCTGCCTTCGGCTCAGGGCATGATCCCAGCGTCCTGGGATTGAGCCCCGTATCCAGCTCCCTGTTCAGTGGGGAGCCTGCTTCTCCTCTCCCTGTACCCCTCCACCCCACTTGTACCCTCTCTTGTTATCTCTCATAAATAAATAAATAAATAAATAAATAAATAAATAAATAAATAAATATTTACTGAGAGTTATTTTACGGCTTAGAATATAATCTAGCCTTGAGAATGTTCCATGTGTGCTTGAAAAGAACGTGTTCTGCTGTCATTGGTGAGTATTCCATAGATGATGGTTAGGTCAAGCTGGTTAATAGTGTTGCCTTCTGCGTTCTTGCTCATTTGTCTAGTTATTCTATAAATTATTGAGAGTGGGTATTGAAGCCTACAATACAACTCTTATTAATGAATCACCTTTTTTTCCAATTAAAAACATTTTTAAATGTGGTGAAAATAGTACAAAACTACAATCTTAACCATTTTTAGGTGTACCACTCAGTGATGTTAAGTATATTCACATTGTGGTGCCATAAATCTCTAGAACTTTTTTATCCAGCAAAATGGAAACTTTATACTATTGAGTGGTAGCTTCTCCTTTCTCCCTCCTCCCGCTCCTGGTAAGTAAGCACTGTTCTACTTTCCATTTCTATGAATTTGACTACATTAGGTAACTCATATATGTGGAATCATATAGGATTTGTCTCTTTGTGACTGGCTTAATTCACTTGGCATGATGTTCTCAAGGTTCATTCATGTTGCAGCATGTGACAACTCCTTCTCTAAGGCTCGATACTGTTCCATTGTATGTATATACCATTTTTTGTTTATGTATTCATTTGTTGATAGACATTTGGGATGTTTCTACTTCTTGGCTATTGCAAAGAATGCCACTATATAGGTCCTTCCAGTTTTGTTAATGATTGGTTCATACCTTTGAGACTCTGTTGTTAGATGTGTATACATTTACAACTATTATATTTTACTAATAGGTTGATAATTTTAATCATTATGAAATGTCCCTCTTTGTCTTTAACTATATTCCTTGCCTTAAAGTGCATTTTTTTTTCTTAAAGTGCATTTTATCTGGTTTTAATATCTGGCACTATTATGCTTACTGTTTGCATACTATGCCTTTTTCCATTCTTTTACTTTCAACCTATTTGTGTCTTTAAATCTAAAATACAGCTTATTGTTGGATCTTGTGTTTTAAATTTAATCCAGTTTGACAACCTCTGCCTTTTATTGGAGTATTTTGTCTATCTGCAGTTAATGTAATTATTATTATTATTTTGCATTTAATGTAATTTTGCATTGATGTGATTGAGTTTATGTCTTCATTTTGCCAGTTCTTTTCTGTATATCCCGTCTTTTCTTTTGTTCCTTCCTTTCCACTTTCTTTTGTGTTAAGCAGAATTTTAGCATATTAACTCTTTCATTGGTTTAAAAAACTATTTTTGAATTTATTTATTCATTGTTTACTCGTATTTTTAGTGGTTGCTCTGGGGATTACAATATGCTTCTTAACATATCACAATCTACTTCAGATTAATATAATTTAGCTCACGTAAAATATAGAATCTTTGCTTCACTATAGCTCCATTTCCTCCCTGCCCTTTTATGTTGTTATTGTCATGTATGTTACATATATATGTGCACATGGGTGTGTGTATTATAAGCCTAATGATAAAATGTTATGATTACTGCTTTCCACAATTTTATGTCTTTTGAAGAAGTTAGGAAAAGGTAAGAAAAAAGATACAGTCTTTTGTGTTATGTACATATTTACATTTTCTGGTGCTCTTCATTTCCTTGCATTGACTCACATTACTGTCTGATGTTAGTTCTTCCAGCCTCTTATTGTTTCTTGCAAAGCAGGTCTGCTAGCAACAAATCATGTCAGCCATTGTTTGTTCAGGAACGTCTCCATTTCCCTCTTACTGTTTGAAGAATGGCTTTAGGGGATATAGAATTCTTAGTTGACAGTTTTTTCCTTCAGCATTTGAATATGTTGCTCCACTGCTTTCTGGCCCCATAGTTTCTAATGAGAAGCCAGCCATTAGTTATAGGTTGTTCCCTTGTATCAGATCAGTCATTTTTCTCTTGCTGCTCTCAAGATTTTCTCTTCGTCGTTCAACTGTTTCAACAACAGATCCGTCCTGAGTGGATTTCTTTGTGTTTATTCTATTTGTGGTTCATTAAGCTTCTAGAATTTTTCATGCTTTTCATCAAATTTGGGACTTTTGGCCATTATTTATTAATTCTCTTGTCCTTCTCTGGCTCTGGCTCTGTCTCTCTCAATCCTCTTTCTTCTGGGATTCCCATTACACATATATTGGTATGCCCCATACATATCCAAAGCACTACTCGTGATTTTTTTTTTTAAGATTTTATTTATTCATGAGAGACACAGAGGCAGAGACATAGGCAGAGGGAGAAGCAAGTTCCCTACAAGGAGCCTGATGTGGGACTCGATCCTGGATCCCGGGATCACACCCTGAGCTGAAGGCAGACGCTCAACCACTGAGCCACTCAGGCGTCCCAACTACTCATGATTATTCAACCTTTCTCTCCTGCTTTTTATTATATTGGATAGTTTCTACTGACCTGTCTTCAAGTTTGTTGATTCTTTCTTATGCCCACCTCAGATCTTGTGTTGAGCCCTTCCTACTAATTTTTCATTTCAGTTATTTAACTACATTCAGTTATTTCAACTCCAAAGGTTCCATTTTTAAAAAAAGATTTTATTTATCTATTCGTAAGAGACACAGAGAGAGGCAGACACATAGGCAGAGGGAGAAGCAGGCCCCCTCTGGGGAACCCAATGTCAGGACTCAGTCCTGGGACCCCGGGATCATACCTTGAGCCAAAGGTAGACACTCAACCACTGAACCACCCAGGTGCTCCAGAGGTTCCATTTTGTTCTTTTTAAAATAATGTCGATTTTTGTTGATATTCTCTCTTTATTGAGTCATTGCCCTCATGCTTCATTTTAGTTTTTCAAAGATGGTTTTCTGAACATATCTAAAATGCTTTTATGTTTGTCTGCTAATTCTAACATCTGGGCCCCCTTAGATGAAGTTTCTACCAATTGCTTTTTTTTTTCTTTCTTTAGCATGGTTTACACTTTCCAATTTCTTTCAGATCTCATAATTTCTTGTTGAAAACTGGATATTTTAAGATTATATATTATGGCAACTCTAGATTCAGATTCCCCCAACCCCCAAGGGTGGTGATTGTGGCCGTTTGATTATTGTTTAATAACTTCCCTGAACTAAGCCTGTGGAATCTATTTTCCCTCCGAGTGTAGCTGCAGATGGCTCTGGTTAAGTTTTTGTTTTTTAACTTCTCTCTCACTTTTCTTAAAACCTGACTACCTAGAATTTATTTTATGTCTGTATAGCCTACTGGTCAGCCAATGGCTGGTCAGAAGTTGATCTGGAATACTTTGAGCAGCTAAGACTTCAACCCCTTGTTGATGGGTCAGTGTGTATAGTTAAAGAGATGCATTCAAAGTTCGTGCAGGTTATAAGACTGTCTCCACCTTTTTGTTCATATCTTCTCAGCACATACATGTAGGCTCACAGTCAACCTAGGACATCCGTACAGCTGGGATCCTCTTCAGTCTCTCCTACATGGATGTGCAAAAGCATATCAAGGCCAACTACTGTTGTCTCATTTCTCACATGTCCCTGTTAAATTTCTGGCTGGTCTACTGGTCTGTACTTGCCCTGAGGAGAACTGCAACCTGAGGCAGGCTGAATCGCTGGTCTCCCTTGTTCACTTGCCACTGAAATTGCTACTGTTACTGATGATACACCATTGGGTGAGGGGTTGGTCAGTGCTGTACTCAAAATAAACCCATCCCTCTCTGTCATCAAAGCTACTGGGTTTCATGGCTTGTCTCACTTTGTGAGAAGAATCTGGGGTGAGAGATAGGAGCAGCTCCAGGCAAGAATGCTTTATACCTTCACTCTTCTTACCTGAAATGCAATAGTTTTTCATGAATAATCACTTCTCAACGTGGAGTGTAGTGTTGGCTGATGTATAGATCTCTGAAACAGTGGTTTTTGAGAGTTTTGTCCAGTTTTATCATTGCTCTTTGCTATGCTATACCAGAATATGTTGCCAGCAGTGACTTTTAAGGGTTGAGAATTAAAGATCCAACCATGGGAAGACTTGGAGGACATTTGCAAGATCAAATTTTCAGCAAGTTCTTCAATTTGCAAATTCTACCCCCTTAAGAATGTAGAGAGGAGCCACTGAGAATCCCTGGATTACTCATCCATCCATCCATCCATCCATCCATCCATCTCTCCTTCCTCCCTTCCTTCCTTGTTCCTTTCTCCTTTCCTTCCCTCCTTACTTCCTTCCCTCCCCTTCTTCTTCCATTTATATTCCATCCATCCATCCAACTTCCATCTATCAAACCTTTGTCAAGTGTTCATTCCATCTCAGGCACTGTGTTAGGAGCCCAGAGAATGAACACACCTAAGATAAACTCCTTGTTCTCAAGAAAAGCACATAGAAAGGAAAAAAGTTATGGTGATAGCTAGTGCCCCAACAGTACCTCAGGGAATGTCTTCACAAGGCCAGATAGGAGGGGTGGGTTGGGGTGAAAGCATAGCAGAGTGGGGTGTTCCTCTGGCTCTTCCCATAGCTTCTCAGGCCTCCACTCTCTGTTTCTGCCTGACAAACTTTAGTCCTTACCTAGAGACTGCTGCAGCCATATCTCTTATGTCTAACATGAAGCCCACTTAGCTTTGGGGGGAATTGTCTTCTCTGCTTCATATCACAAAACTCTAGGCAGCAGTTCTTTATCTTCAACTGAGAACTGTTTCATGCTCTGGCATAGCAAAATGTCTGCAGACAGAGATAAGCTGTGTTTTCACATTTTTGTCTACAAAATTAATGATATATAACTACAATAAAACCATCAGCTCCTGTCAACAGTGGGGATCACAGGACATTTTGAGCTTAAAAGCACACACATACTCATACACACAAAACCGCAATGGCAAAAAGTGCAGATGTTTTTATTTTTCTTTCTCCTTCAATAGTGTTTGGATTTGTTAGAAATGTGGAATCATAAAATGCTATTGTCGAAATGCTCCTAGGAAATTTTCCAACCCAAGACCTTTATTTTACCAGAGGGGAGATGGGAGATGTGTCCAAGGGTATTCTGTTGGTGGACCTGCCAGGTCCAGGACCTGGAATCTTTATTGGCAGCCTTGTTTTTTGTTTTCCAACTGCCCAGCAGGTGAGTTTAAGTTCTCTGCTTGGGCAAGAAGGTCCGAGCCCAGTTTTGGAAAAGCTGGCTGCCAGAAGTCCCCAGAGCTGTCATTTCCTGGTGCCTAGTGGCTCCTGCACTGGCTGAGTGTAGACTCTGATTGCTGCCCACGACTCTGTTTCAGAGTAACTCCTGTATGCCTCTCTTCAGCCTCATGGGAACCTCTGAGGCAGTAAAAGGCAATAGTTTGGGGCAGGCTGACACTTGGTGGGTAGGCACTTGCATGCTTGCACCAGTTGTTAGAACACTAAAGTGTTTGTATGCCAGTGGAAATTAGCTGCTGCCCAATCCCTCGTGGGCCTCCCTCCTCTGCACTGAACACCTAAGAATCCAGCAGCTGAGGTTAATTTTGGCCAGCAGAGGCCCCTAGTTTAGCCCTCTCAGCCCTGGTGAAGAGCACGGGGTCCAGAGCCAGCCTGTCTGGATTGAAACCCTGCTTCCTCTTCAGCTGTGGGACAATGGGCAAGTGGATTACATTCTCTAAACTTCAGTCTTTCCATCTGCAAATAGGGATAAATGCACAGCCCACAGGGCTGCTTTGAGATTCGCACTATTAAAATGTCCCGGTTTCTACCTTTCTCACTGTTCTTACCCCACACTTGCTTTCCGTGTCCCTAAATCAATGGTGAGGACAAGCTGAGGGCCTCTGTTTTATAGCCTGAGGACTGTGCAGGATAGAAAGGAGGGCTTTTCTCCCTTGAATCATGCTGGTGATGCCTGTGACCTCCTGGGCCCTAGCCTCTGCCTGCATATACTGATTGTTGCTTCTCTCTTGTCAAGACCACTGGGTCTACTTCCTTAGAACCAGTTCTCCTCTCCTGCCACCCACATTCTAATTACAGCTACGGCTGTCAGCCCAGTCGGTACCTTTGTGAGAATTGGGAAAAGGCAGCTCCTCTGAACAAGCATATGACTTGGCAATTGGGCCACAGGCCAGATTTCAAGCTCCACTCACCCCTTTGGCCATGTACCTTTTGTGCAGTGCACATCCCATACATCTGTATATGGCATCCCTGCTGGCAACACTCGGGGGCATTTAGGAAGAGCACCAATAGACTTGCAAGCTAATGACCAACTGCAGTCATGAATCCAAGCTTTGCTTTATAGTCAAACAGCATGATTCATAAAGTGTCCCAAATCCTCAATATTTATTCAATCATCATTTGTTGAGCCTACTGTGTGCCAGACTCTGAGGATACAGACATGACCAGAATCTGAATTTGATCCTTGGCGGGGGATGGAGCCACATAGACCCAGACCTGGACGAGTCAGGACTTGGCACTGGGGTCAAGGTAGGAAGAAATCCAGGAAGGGGTGAGTGTTCTTGAGCAAGGGAGCAGTCTGTGATCTCTGTCGGGCCTTCCTGCCAAGGCTGGCCTGTGCTCTGACTTTAGCTCCTCTACTGGAGAAGTTCTGCTTTCATTACTTCCACCCGCAGCCTGCTTGGAAGTCCCTCCATCCGTGCACTTTCTTTGGGAGGCTGACACTGAGTCCCGATGTCTCAGCCCCGCTGCCCCCTGGAGGTGAGCCTCCACCGCCGGTTTGGGAGTGGACAGTACATTCCCTGAACGACTTCGCAAGTGCAGCGGTGTCAGGAAGATGACACACAGAACCTGTGCGGGGTTTGCAGATGAGCGAGTTTTGCCGACGCGTGCTCCTGGAACAGAATAACCTTTTGCACGGTATTAATGTAAAAGTTTCATTTAAAAGACACCAGCTGTGGTCCTACCCAGGTTTATTCATATGGGACCTTCACTGGGTCAACTTAATACTTAACTACTGCTTATTATCCCATCAGTCTTCAGGGACAACCCATGATCTAATTGCCCAGCATTTATGTTGCTTGGTAACCACAAACAGAGAATAATAGTCCTTAAAGGGGCAGTGTGGAATTTCATGCCCCTGCAGTGAAGTCACTTCATTTCCCAGAGCACCCTGTGTTTTTTAATTCAGTGAATAAAAATGTGTAATGAATAATTAATTATGTGCTTGGAGGCACAATAGCTGCCTACTTTTGAATATTCATCAGTGGCATTATTAATTCACTAGAAATCCCAGGGAGGAACGGGATAGGCTTTTAGCCTAGCTGGAGGACTTAAAGATAATGCTTTGCAACACGCACAAACTTTTTTAAAGCCGACTTTTCTTTGGGAGGCGCTTTCTGGGTTATTTTTCTCTTTTAAGAACATTTCTCCATTCCTACAGAGCTGGCGGGATGCAGAGACCACCAGTGACCATGAAAAAGGCCCACTCGGGACCTCCCGCCTGGAAAGTTCATTAATAACCAGGCCTACTCGTCCCCCGCGGCCTGGAGTGTGCTCATGGGAACGAGGGGCCTAGTGGCGGAGGCGGGAGCCTGTGTTCACTTCTGGAAGCGAAAGCAGAGGGCGTATTTGGCAGCTTCGCACTTTCCCACTTGGGACACCTTCTCCTGTCGTGGAGATGGGGACGACGGTCTCTCCCTCTGCAGCCTCTGATGGATTGATGTGGTCTGTAACAGGCAGCCGGCAGCGAGCCCATGTCAGGACTGAAAGCCCAACCTCGGCATGTGGTCCTCCTGAACACAGCTGTGAAGAGCTTCGTGATGAAGGCCTATACTGTTTCCTTCTGCATTTTTCTGCAAACTCCCCCAGCTCCCACCCCTACCCTGCCATGGGGCCGTAGCTCCTTACCCTACATCTCCAGTTAAGCTGTAGGAATCCCCCTGTGGTGGGGATAGCTAGCCGTCTATCCCACACCCACTCTTATTCCTTACTAATAACCACCTCTACATCCTGGAGGCGACATGGTACCCAGCTAAAAGATTACACTTCCCTGCCTCCCTTGCAGCTAAGGGCAGTCAGGTGCCTAAGTTCTGGCCAATGCAGCCATGCATGCAGAAGGGGCTGGGTGGAACTTCTGTGGAGTGTTCTGGAAAAGGAGGTGGAGAGGGAGTTCAGTTTGTCCTCCTGTTTGCTTCTCTACAGCTTGCGTGGTAGATGAGATGGTTGAAGCTCCAGCCACCACCTTGGCCCATGAAGTAACTCCGAGGATGAGAGTTTAGAGTTTGGGTAAGAAAAACAGAAGGAGCCTGGCTCCCTGGGACCATGGAACTACTGTGCCAGTCGAGATATTGCCTCCTTCCCCTCTTCTTCCGCATGAGAAATGAACCTCTCTTTGTTTCATCTGGATTATTCTAGGCCTTCAGCTGTGTTCTGCTGAGCCAAATCTTCATCTAGATCCACCTGCTCAGAGTTCTTTCGTTGTTCCTGCATTCTTGTTAGGCTTCTTAGCATTTGTTCTTTCTGGTGGATGTGAAAGTTCTTTAAAAGCTGAAGTCTCGAAGAATAGAGTCTGTGTTCCCCGGGCACTAGTAGATGCTTTAAAAACAATGTTCTATAAGGAGGGCTGTGGACTTGTCTTTGTGTCTCCCTGGGGCCTCAGAATCTTGCTCTGGAAAAGGCAGGAGGTTTAGACATCAGTCTGTTACTGGTTTAAAGGAGTTATTTAATTTGAGACTTTAGTCAACGAAACGATTTTTCCAACCTGGTTGAACTCACAGTCTGAAATGAGAACTTTCACAGTTCATCATATCCAAGGCATTATCAAACATAGGGCGCACCATTACTTTATGTTGCGCCAAGGAAGAAACAAATGCTGCCAGTTAGCTCAGCCACCAAAAATAATGAAATGCTGCCATTCGCAACGACGTGGATGGAGTTAGGGGATATTATGCTGAGCGAAATAAGTCAATCAGAGAAAGACAATTATCCTATGATTTCACTCATATGTGGAACTTAAGAAACAAAACAGAGGATCATGGAGGAAGAGAGGAAAAAATAAAACAGGATGAAATCAGAGAGGGAGGCAAGCCATAAGAGACTCTTAATCATAAGAAACTGAGGGTTGCTTGGGGAGGGTGGGGGGACGGGGTAACTGGATGATGGGCATTAAGGAGGGTACGTGATGTGATGAGCACTGGATGTTGTATGCAACTGATAAATCACTGACTTCTACCTCTGAAACCAATAGTGAATTATATGTTAATTCATTGAATTTAAATTTAGACCATTTTTAAAGATTTTATTTATTCATAGAGACACAGAGAGAGGCAGAGACACAGGCAGAGGGAGAAGCAAGCACCATGCAGAGCCTGACGTGGGACTCGATCCAGGGTCTCCAGGATCACGCCCTGGGCTGCAGGCGGTGCTAAACTGCTGCGCCACCAGGGCTGCCCATAATTCATTGAATTTAAATTTTAAAAAATCCTGCCAGTTATCATTGTAAAATGCACCCTGATTTTGGAAACATTAAATGTAAAAAAAAATGTGCTTTTTAGAATCCATGAACTAGGGTACATATAGTTAAGTATACACTTGACGGAAGCATAATGATTCACAGTAATCACAGTCACTGCCTAGAACTCTATTAACTCCCACTTCTGTTCTTGCCAAGAAATAGGTGAGAGCTTTCTGGATCTTAAGCAGTTTTTGTTCTGCAATGAGACTAGCAGGAAGGAGACCACGTCTGGAGTTAGACCCTGATTGCTACTTGCAGAATATCTGTGTGTCTATATATGCTGTCATACACCAAGTTTACTTTCAGTACCGATTTGCTCTCCCTGGTGATTCTGGGGCTGGTTCATTCTACTTTGCTCAGAAGAATCCCGGGTGATGGTCATGACGTGGATTTCCTGGAACTCGGTCTTCTCTCCCCACCGCTCTTGGGCTCTAGGTTCTGTCTGTGAGTGTTGGCTGCACTGTACCTGCATTTTGGTGATGGGGGGATTTCTCTGTCTCTCTGTATCAGATGCCATGGATGCTCGGACCCATGTGACCTCAGCCCACTGACACACAGGCAGCTGGAGTGGACTGTCTTCAGCCCACTGACAGCTTCCCACTGCATGCACCTGGGTCTCTTTTTCTCCACCTTCTGGTTGTCCCCATCACCCTAGAAGTTGTCACTACTCAGCCAGAGTAGTGGGTGACTGCGCCAGCTTCCCCATACTCTGATGGTCAGTTGAAGCCCGCCCACATGGCTTCTCCAAGGGACCCCAGCAGAATTAAGCCCTGGTTTCCCACAGTGGCAATCCTGCCATTGCCTCTGGATAGGGTCATGCTATGAGGGACCCTCTAGGATTTTACTGGATCTCCTCCCTTCCCTGTCTCCTTTTTCTTACCTCCTCACTCATGCTTCCCTGAGTTGCTTCTCAAGTAGACTGCCCACATCCAAGTCCTTTGGTCACAATCTACTGTAGGGGAAACTCTGTTTATGGGAAAGAGTAACTTCCTAATTGGAGTCCAACCTGAAAAAAATTTTTTTTCTTCAATATACAGAAAAGCAGACACCATACAAAAATCCTTCCATGTGGCTTAGTTGCTGTGACAGATTGTTACGGTAATGATCCTGCATGAGCTGCCCCCTGCAGCTCCTCCAGGGATTCATGCTTTTCTGCAGTCCCCTTCCATGTGGACACTGGTCCAGCTGTGTGACCTGCTTTGGCCAATGAGACAGAAATGAATATGATGTAAATAGAGGCATAAGCACTTGCACATTTCAGAACAGTCTGTTAACATACAAAGAAGTCCAGTCCAGCCTCCTGGAGGAGCTGAGACACCCCAGCCAACAGCCAGCACCAACTACAAGATGTGAGTAAGGCCATAGGCCAGGGTCTGTTAGCTGAAGATCTGTTTCCTTCACCAAACCCAACTGTTTACACATTGAATTGTTTTAAACCCAACCCAAACCAGCAGATCACTAGCCAAGTAGACCTTGCTTACTTTACATACCCTGAGAAACTGTGCCCAACATCTGCTAGCCAAAGGTAAGAGAAAGCCATCTGCAGCCATCAAGAAAGATCCCAAGGTGATGCTGCCCTTTGATGTCCTCTGAACTAGCAACTCCTCTCTGGGAGCAACATCACCAGGGTGTGTAAGAACTCTCTCCAACTCCCCCAGGAGTTCCTTTGCCATCCTCCCTTCCAGGTGGTGGCCTCCTCTTGTTCTGCGTCTCTGGACAGGGCCATGGTGTGAGAGCCTCCTCTTTCATGCAAATCTGTCAAAGCTACACCGAATAAAGATCCTCATGTGCTACTGCCACTTTGTGGTTGTATCTTTCCCCCGAGTCCCTTGCGCTTACTACAGAGTGGGAAGTCAGAACAAAATTGAACCCACCAAGGCTGAAGCCTCCAAGAGCAATGATGGGTCCACCCTGGGATTTGTGGGGGCTGAGAGCTTGGAAAGGCAGGGTATGGTGGTGCAGTAGTAACCCACAGCAAGATGGTCAAGCTAGAAGGGCACAGGTGAGAGGAAAGTCAGCTGAGGGAGGAGAGGGAAACTCCCCAGGGGCATTGAAGCAAGGAGAGGACAGGTAATTAGGTATTAAGGGTTGCTAAAGGTTGTGTTCTTCAAGAGACGTGACTGATGGTTGACGTTCTTGCTTGGACTTCACTGCTTTCAATGGGACATTGTTCTGGGACCAGTCCTTTTGGTTCAGATTTGCATCTGAAACACAACGAATTATCTTTTTTTTTTAAAGCCTTTTGGTCAAGAAATAAAGTTTCCTAGATTCTTCTTTTTCACCAAATTCTTTGCTATTTGCAAATGAAACAATATCCATGCAGTCATGGCTTTAACCACCCTGTTTCCTCCACAAAGTGATACACCTATTAAAGTTTTCCCAGAAAGTCAGGCCTATGGATTTAGATCAATGAAGACCTTCTTGTTTTAGGTTCTTAGCTTGGGTTGAGACTGGAAGTAATATTGACGTATATCTTTCATTCCTGGGAATATAACATTGTGCTAATAATAACCACGAGAAAGCAAGTGAATGCAACATTCTAGACTTATCCCCCCCTTATGTTTCAAGCAAAGAGTGGAAGAATCATGAATAATAAATATGGAGATAAGAGAATGAAACTGGGAAATCAATTTACTGCAAAATATTTGCATATTTTATTAAAAGAAACTGTGTATGAGACCCATAACAGGGTGGTATGATTTATATTTTGATTTGATTTGTGTACATTATGCCCCTGGGAGGACTTGTCTTTCCCATTGATGTCAAAGACTTGGTGGTGCGTTTAGGGTTTGGAGACGCTCAGATGTTGACTCTGAGCCTCTTGTATTACAGAAACGGAAACTGAGTTCTGGGACACTATATGGGTGGTGGAAGAGCCACAGTTCACCCAGAAGAAATTCCATCGTCTTAAAAAACATGAAGAACACGATAAAGACATAACGTAAGTCATACGAGCGTTCATCTCCACAGATTTTTACATCTTTGCTTAAAGTTAGGAAGACAAGAGTCCTTGCCTCCTGGTGTCCTTATAAAAACACATGTAAAAACACAGACAAATGAACACCTGGGCATATTTGTATCTATTTTGACAGAGACAAATTTTTCATTGAATGTATCCAAGACACTCCTCGCTTCCCCCTAATCCCATCACTGCTCCAAGAACAAGTTACAACAAACAGATTTCTTTTCAGTAAAATGGTGGGACATTTGTGAGATCTTTCCTCCCTGCTTCAAACCCTCTGTGCTACATAAAAACTGTTTTGAAAGTTAAGTCCCTGAGGACTTACTGCTGATTGTATGATAACGTCCAAAGCTTGGGATTGTTACCCACCTAAAACCAGAAGGGCAGGGGTGATCAGCATATTTCTCTTGGGTTTGTTGCAGTTCATGTGATCCACAAAATCATGGTTGCATTTGGTGGCTTCCCACAAAAGCTCTTCCAGACTCTGTCCACTGTCCTCACCCTCCTTCTCTCTCGGAGGATGGCTGTGTCCCCTGCTGGCCAGTGAACAGAAGCTGTTCAGGGGTATGTGTAGAGCTTGGGTACCAGGCTGCCTGCTGTCAGCACAATGCCTGGCACAGAGTGGTCAACCTGATGAAGTAGTAGCCCTAGGAGGTGCAGGCCCAGTGGAGCAGCGGTTCATTGAAAATAAGCAAAGGTAGCATCACAAAGAATTTGTTGGAAATATCTTGTTTTGGAATGGGAAGACTGGGATTTAGAGCCAGGTCTATCAACAACTGCCCATATGACTTTTGGAAAACATTCCTTCTTTTCTTTCCTTTCCTCCCTTCTTTCCTCTCTCCTTCCCTTCCCTTCTTCCTTTCTTCCTTCCATCATCCATCCATTCAATCCCATCATCCATCCATTCTCCTATCCTTCCATCCATCCTCACACCAATCCATCCATCCTCACATCCTTTCATCCATCCACCATCCAGCCAATCAATCTTTCATTCATTATCCCGTGAGCCGTCACTCAGCCCCCACCTCGAGCTGGGTGTCATGCTGGGCACTGAGGATACAAACACAATAAGATACACACTCTGCCTGTGAAATGCTCACTGTCTGGTAAGAAGCATGAATGATTAATACAACGGAGTGAAGACTGCAATGAAACACCAAGTCAGAGGGAGCCCAGAAGAGGGTGGCCCTGGAGCCGGAGCTGGAAAGATGAAGGGGAAGGTGTCAAGTGAGGAGAGAAGGAAAATACAGAGCACTCAGGCAGTAGGAAGCTGAAGGGTTATATGAGCCTTTGTGAATTTCTACCTGCAACAGGTAAGCCAGTAGGAGAATATTCTTTATCCAGACCAGCCAGTTTCCATGATACCACTGGGGAACCAAATCCTAGGTTTGTTGTCATTTCAGATGGATAAGATAGCTGGTGTGAGGGACACTTCGGGATTCCCAAAGTCTATGTGTTATTAGCCTTTTGAACTTGGATGCCCCCCTTGGGTCTCTGGGAACCCCGGGCTCCCTTGCATTGTGCCCTTGCAGTACAAATGAGGACATTGGGTCCCGGAGAAGGGCAGGGACTGGTCCAAAGTCACATATGGCCACATGCAGCCGAAACGTTAGGTGGCATTACTCACAGAGGCATTCAGAGATGAAGAGAAAATGGGGCTATACAGAGAATGGGAGTCAGAGGAGAGGCTGCACAGAATTCAATTCATTAGAAATCTGACTCACACGCGGCTTTTAGAGAATGAAGTGAGTACTGGATGCTCCTCTTGCTTCCTGGACCGGTTCCTCCTCCCTCTGCTCATGCACCCCACTGCCTCCTGCAGCATCGCCTCTTCTCCTTCATATGCATCCTGAGTCAGTTGAAGGGCCGTGGCTCCCTAGGTGGGGAATGGGCATGTGGCCCGGGGCTCAACCAATCAGATTATCTCCTGAGATCCATGAGCAGGGACAAACAAGTATTCACAAAGGCTGGTGTTGGTTTGCCCAGGGCTGCTATGCGGTCCTTTCTACCTGCACTCCCAGAGCCACCCTGTCCTGTCTCTGTGTGTCTGGCCCAGCTTTCCTTTCACTTCTGTGAGTGTCCCATGTGCCTTGGGTGGCCTTGGATAGGCTGTTCTGTCTCCCTTGGCCTCCATTCCCTCGTGGGTACAATGGCACAATTATCCCACACTTGCAGTGCTGTTGTAATGATCAAGAGAGCCAACGGGGCAAATGCATCCTGCAAACTAAAGTGCTCTGGGCATTCGAGGAGCTCTGATGATTATGATTATTATCAGCTAGTGGTCACTGAAAGCACAGCACACAGGTGTTCCGAACGGCCCTGTGAGAGGACATGGCTGCTTTCCACCAGTGACTCCACTTAAAATGTATTGCAGAGGGAGCCCGCGGGGAATAGACTCTGCTGAATCCATCGTTTTGCATGCTGTTCATTAAAAAGAATTTCTAAAAATAGGCCCATGTCAGAGAAGGTGTCCCAGACGGAAACGTTTTTCCGAGCTGACCCAAATCCCTGTGATCTTGTTCTCCAACAGCCTGGCTGCCTGGGAGCGAGACCTGACCCAGCTCCGTTTCTGTGGTCATTTTCTGCCTCCGGAGAGGTCCAGAGCCCTTTCTCTGTATGTTTGGGGCACGGAGTCCCACCTGGAACCACAACCTTCTGAAGCACTAGAGCCCAAGATTTCTGTCCTCCCTGGTGTCAAGCAGCTTCCTTCTTCCAGAGCAGTTAGAGTCACGAGGGCAGGCCTGCTAGAGTCACCTGTGATGCATCCTGGGCCCTTTAATCCGGGCCTCTAATTCAGGCTCCTTTCCTGAATTTCAAACCCACGCAGGCAGTACCTGCTGAACATTTCTCTTGGGTGCCCATAAATGCACCTGCCCGTGATATGCTCATTCTGTACTTCACCACCCCTCATTCCCAAACCCAGCCTCCTGCTCCCCAGTTACTCCACCCACCCAAGGCCCTGAAACCTGATACTAGGACTCCCCCTTAGCTCCCATGTCCTGTACTCCAGCAAGTTCTGCCAATATTTATGCCCCAACTATCACTAGGCTCTGCGCACACTCTGCCTGCATCTTCCCTTCTGGAAGCTCAGAATGATAAATCTCAAGGCTTCTTTCTTTGAAGGGGAGGGGAGGGAGAGAAATAATAGTTAAGTGTGAAGCAGAGGGCTCTGTAATTCCTATAAGGACAGGCCCCTGGATGTTCCCCTAGTCCATGGAAGGAGAAACTGAGGTTCTCAGAAGACAATGAACCAAGGCTGCTGCTGACCCCATCTAGTGTCTTCATAAGAAGCTTAGGAAAACATTCTCCTCTCTCTGGGCTGACACAGCCCTGTTCTAGCGTGCATGGCTTGGCAAGCAGAGTGCAGACCAGATTTCAACTTCTAATCACTGCTTTGTGCAGTAAACTACCTGCACAACCACTGGGGGCAGACTTGGGAGTGACTTGCCTACAATCCTACAACCAGTAAGCTGAGACAGGAACCAAGGAATTTGGATAGGTTCAGGGCTCTTTCCAGTGTACTTCTTGTATTTTTGGGACTCTTCTTTCCTCCCAAGCTGCAACAGCACAGCAGGTGACAATGCAGCTCCTGCCAGTATCCTGTTCTAGCACCTCAGGACCTCATTCAGCAGAATAGGATCTTCATGATAAAGAGCTAAGAGAATATGCTCACGACAGAGTCTTGGTGAGTTGGTGCAGTGTAGGTGGGTGGTAAGGTGTAAGGTGCCCTTGGATCAGAGGCATCAGCCCCCAGGATAGTCCTCCCTTCGATCACCCATGGAGGCTGCCAGGTGCAGGCTGTGTGCTGTGATGGACACCACTAGAGTCGGGGCTTGATGGAGCCTCCCACGCACGGGCATGGGGGGCTCACCACGTACGTGATCCAATGTAGGCTTCTGCTGAGAGCACAGCACACTCTCTGGGGTCTGGGGTCCATCTTTGACAAGGCAGTCCCATTTCAACCCCATTTTGTGTGAGAGAAAGCAAGCAGTGTGCTTGGTGAGCATTAGGACATCAAGATATATTTTATTATTTTATTTTATTTTATTTATTTTATTTATTATTTTATTTTAAAAAAGATTTTATTTATTTATTCATGAGAGACACAGAGAGAGGGAGGCAGAGACACAGGCAGAGGAGAGAAGCAGGCTCCATGCAGGGAGCCCTATGCGGAACTCGATCCCAGGTCTCCAGGATCATGCCCTGGGCCGAAGGCAGCGCCAAACCACTGAGCCACCCGGGCTGCCCTCAAGATATATTTTAAACGCATCCCAAGTGTTGGCTTTGTAAAGCAGAGAACCAACAGCTATTCCCCAAGCTCCCCCAAGATGGTCTGGACTCAGCTGCCTCCAAAACCTGCCCCTTATCAGCTTCACTCTGTGGGCTTTCTAGAACCGAACTGTGCTTCCCTGCATCATTTATGGGGAATTCTTACTGAATAAAGGTATCAGACGAAACCTGAAGGGCTTCTCGTGCAGGACACTTCATGCATATTATCTCATAGGTGATGATCTAACAACTCCACGAGGCAACATTATATCCTCATCCTCCCACTTTAATGACTGGTAAACTGAGATTCGGACACAATGCAGGGCAAGGAGGGGCTCCCACCGAAGTCATGGTCTAACAGCCAGAAGACGCGAGTTCTTGCTTTGTTTGGCTTCTATGTCTTTATTCCTTTGCCTAAAGAATGGGGGACGCCTGGGTGGCTCCGTGGTTGAGCGTCTGCCTTCGGCTCAGGTCATGATCCCAAGGTCCCGGGATCGAGTCCTGCATCAGGCTCCCTGCATGGAGCCTGCTTCTCCCTCTGCCTGTGTCTCTGCCTCTTTCTTTCTCTCTCTGTGTCTCTCATGAATAAATAAAATCTTTAAATAAATACCTCTCAAGACAACTTTATGTTCTGTTGTGATGACAAAAGGGAGAGAATTGGGTGGAGTGCTTTGCAAGGGCACCAGCCACATGCAAATGGGAGCCATTGCCAATTGCTCCCAGCGCTAGGGAGCCCCAGTACACCAGCGAGGTCGAGCCCTGCAGTATCCTACTAACAAGGTTCTCATGCCTGCAGGCCAGAGAGCATATTCTAACAGCCCAGTGCCTGTAGAAGAAGGAAGCCCACTTCCTTGGAGTTATTTCTCCAACCTCTTTGCTTAAACCCTGATGACCTGGACGCATCCCGAGTAGCTCTAGGAAACCAGAGATTTAGAAATGTATTGAAAGATGGTGGAGTCAAGTCATCTGACTCATTTTCTGCTGTTCTCCAATTTCTTTGGATCTGTGGTTATGACTTATGATGAACAGAATCAGTCTACTTAAAAAAAAAAAAAAAAGGGTAGCTCTTTCTGGTCATCCCTGGTTACGTGTTAGATTTCTGTCGGCCCCTCTGCTGTGGCCAGGGCATCTCAGTGAAGTTCGAAAGTTGTCCCTACTCTTCTTCTCAAATCCCAGATGTAAAGGGCAGACACTGGCCCTGTCCCCTGGGGGATTGGTGGCCTGTTGGAAATAACAGGCTGTGGCTTGTAAGGCGGGAGACCTGGTTGGAGGTCCCTCTCTGCTACCGATCAGATGTTTGACCAAGAGCAGTGCTTCTCAGACAGGGGCAGTTTTGTCCTGCAGGGAACGACAGGCAAAGTGTGGAGATATTTGTGGTTGTCATGACTGAGGAGATGCTCCAGGCCTCAAGTGGGCGGAGGTCAGGGATGCTGCTTAACATCTGACGATGCACAGGACAGCCCCTACCTTGGCTCCTCCTGCAGAGCCACCATTCTCAGGGATGCCCAGGTTGAGAAGCCCTGGTCTACGTATGGTAGAGGTCTCTGCCTGGGCCTTCCTTTCCTCATTTGTGAAATGACAGTGAAGGTCTTGCGTTAGGTGATGCCCAAGAGCTCCTAAATCTCCTGTGATCTAATTGTGTCTCTGGCTCGGAGGTGACTCAGAGGCTTTGCATCACTGACTTCCTGCCCCTGTGACACCAGGGCCCCATTTAGCATCTCCAACGCCAGGGTGCCCACGTGATGTGGCACTCAGCTGGGAGACACCAGCGGGAGGCTCTTTGCAGTGACAATACCAGAAAATGCCACCCTGGAAGGCAGACACTCTCAGCCCCCAAACCCTCTTTTGGTTTGTTTGTGTCCTTGTCTCCTCCTTAAATAGGGCACCGTGGCTTTTGCATGTGCCCAATTTGTCTAATTTGACCTTCAAACCAGGTGATCATATGAACATGGAGCCCAACCACTTGCCCAAACTTTCCAGAATATTCTAGCTTTGGTTGTTTTTTGAGATGGGTCCAAGCAAGATCCAGGTCCTAGCAGTTGATATTTGATTTCAGGATCTCTGTCCCCTCTGGCTTTTCGTCCTGTCCACCCAAGGATTTCCTCAGGTACCACCTCTAGTCCCTCCTGCTCTAGACCTGTCTCTTGGTTCTTCCTCCTGTGCATTTCAGTCAGACACCTGGTGAGTCCTGACTCCACTACCTCTTAGTGGTGATGTGGTAGCTATGGAGTGACCCACCCAGAAGTCCCTCCTAAAGAACCTGTTGTGGGCAAGATCATTGGCATGCAGCCCTGGGCTGCTACACCTTCTAGTCCTCAGCAGTGCTCACCGGGAGGCCATGTCCTCCCCTGGCTCTCCCTGGCTCAGTGGAGAAGTGGGGCTGGACCATTGCCACCTGACTGCCTGGGATGCCTCTTACAGGAAGTCCTTGCTCGGGGCTCCCAGGGTTGGCCGGGGCTGGCATGGAGGGCTGCTCTGTGGTCTGAAGCAGCTCCTCCTGGCCTCCTCCCTTCTCTGTCTCCTGTCTCCGCTATCAAACCCACATCTCAGTCAGAAGGCACTGCCCTCCTCTTCATGGTCCTTGGCATCTGCTTCTCAAAGGACCTGAACTGACACATCTGAGCAAGTCAATGAAAACCCCCGAGTCCCTGTTTCCTTGTTGGTAAAACAGATACTATGGGATCTGCTGCATTTCACAAAGTTATTGTGGGGAGTCAATGACCAAATACACATATACCTTCGTACACCACACGGTCATGCAAATACTGTGCGCTCTTGTTCCCATCAAAGCTTGCTGGCCCCATGTCTCGTTTCTGTAGGCAACCTTGTAGGCAGGGCCGCTCCTGAGGTTCTACATGGGACTATTCTTTGTCAGGTGGGATTGCATCGGTTTAGCTATCAAAGCCCACCTGCTGAAAGCCAGCCCTTCTCCATGATTGTGACCACCAGAAATGACCTAGTACCATCTCCTAATGCGACTGCATGGCCCCTGAGTGAAACCACTGTGCTAACCTGTGGACAGCGGGCAGATGCTCGTGGGGCCTCATTCCTCCCAAAGCATTTACTCTTCAGCTCTCTTATTTCTCTGTGTCCTCTAACCTTTGCTCATAGCTTTGTAAGCAGCCTCATTCCTTCACCGAATGAGATGATGGAAGAAACAAATTACTGAAGGAATCTGGTCACCTTCTGATGCTTTTCAAGTTAGTACTGCAAGAGGCTGCCTGCTTTATGGGCCAGAATCCCACCCTGTCTGGGCAGCAGCTCCAGCTAGCGGAGAGCTCCATTCTTCCAGAGTTTCCTTGTTGCCTACTTGGGGAGGTTTCCTGCTGTTTCCCTGCTCCAGGCATCTCATTGCCTCTGCTTTTGATTCATGGCATTTTTTAGTAGCCATGCAATCTTGGGCAAATCGCTTCACCTCTTACAGTTCCTTAACTGTGAAGTGGTGAAGGTTATACCCTCCCGGCCTGACTCAGAGGGTCTTTGGATGGTGGCTGAGAAGCCGTGTCTGGGGTGAGATCTTGTTTGCAAAACTGGCCCCAACAGTCCCCTAGTCTGTACCCTTACAATCAGACTTTGTCTTCCTTTCATTGAGGCAAGTCCATTACTTGACCCCATGAATCTGGCCTGTGACTTGCTTTGACCAAAGAAGCAGCAGAAATGATGGCATGCCATTTCTGAGCTTCAGCCTCTAGAGACCTTGCATGCTTCCCTTGCTCTTCTGAATCGCTGCCTCTGCCAGGTAAGCGCTCCCAGGCTGGCCTGCTGGAGGATATTAAACTAGCATTTGAAGCAGAGATGAGCCGTCCCATTGGAGGCCATCCGTCAGCAACTTGGAAGCTAACTGTAAAGGTGCACGTGAGCCCAGCTAAGAGCAGAACACCCAGTAGAATCAGTCTAAATGGCCTACCATGGAATCATGAGCAAAACAAATGGTCACTATTTGTTTTGAGAGAAACCACTCAGTTTCTGGACAGGTTGTTATGCGGCAAAAGCTAACTGATGCATTTGGTATGGAAGAGAGGAAAGCTGGGTGGGACCAGGCATCCCCGAGGCTGGGACGGGGGGCAGCTCTCAAGGAGGTGCAGGGAAATGAGAATTCAGAGCAGGTGCTGCTTCCCTGCATCCTCAGGGCCAGACAGAAAGTGCTGAGCAGTGGGTCTCATATGTCAGTGACCAAAAACTGCATGCAAGCAGAAAAAAAAAAAAAAAAAAAAAAAAAGCTTGGGTCTAAGGTTGTTATTTATAGCAAAAATTTAAACAGGGAAGCTCTGTCAGTTTTCTGAATTACTGACAGTTGCAGAAATGTTAATACAAATCTTTATAAGACTGGCCAGATGTTCGATATTAAACAAGCATCTGTTTTGTATAAAAGACTTTTTATGCCCCCTGCGCACTGTCTCTCCTCTCTCTCCCTTCCTCGCCCCCCATCCTGATCCCATGATAGATCAGGGCAATAACTGAGGGTAATTGCCTCAGCTCTGGGTTTATTTCGTTTCTGAGTGCCGGTGTCCACGGTGTCAAAAATACACCCCAAAAAATAACCCTGGAAAAGGTTAATAATGGCCTTTCTGGTGTCATATTCTGCACTTTATGTGTTGTGGTAATTACTATCATTAGGGCTGTAAGAATGTCTAGTTATCTTTCTTAATCACATACTATAAAGAAGTGCTTCTGAACACATATCTATTATTTAATCAAAATTTCACAGTTATTGGCATTTGTGCTCCAGCAGGGCTGTGTTTATTTTCTGTTTGCAAGGGGGAGCGTTGCCTCCCAGAGGAGAGGGGGCCCCACGTCCATACCCACTTTCATCACTGTCATAGCATGTGACACTTGGTGCTATTAATATCGGAGACGCCAAACACGTGTGATTACTCCCCACTCCCCGCTTTTTGGTTGCATTCTAGGAAAAGCACTTTTATGAACAAATACAAGGTGGGAACGAATGTCCGAGAAGAACCCTGTGGCCCTGAGCAGAGGATTTGTGGGGCTGAGACCTTCAGGGAGACACCGTTTCCAGGGTTGCAGAGAGAATGGGTGGTAGGGACCACTAGGAACCCCCGGGGACGGTCACCTCGCTCCGTGAGTGCCCACCCACTGCTCTGAAGGTGCATCTCCCAAAGAGGCATCCTTGTCCCATTTTGCAGATAAGGACACAGGGGCTAGAGAGAGTCCCTTAGGTCCCCTGGCCGGTGAGCTGGAACTTGAGGCTATGATCGTGTAGCAGCTCTGTGGTCCGCTCCACTGGCTGAACAGTGGCCACCAGCTCGTGTGGCTACTGAGCCCTTTAAATGTGGTGAGTCCACGTGGAGATGTCTGTAGGTGTAGAATCCACACTGGATTTCCAAGACCCAGTACCGAAAAAATGTGAGCTATTGCATTAGTCATTTTTAATATTATTCCAGGTTGAAATGCTATATTGGATATATTGGGTTTAATCAAACATGTGATTGAAACTAGTTTCACCTTTTTTTTTTTTAACTTTTTAAAATGTCACGACTAGAAAATTTAAAATTACATCCAGGGTTTGCATTTGTGGCTCACATGATATTTTGATTGGATAGTGTGTCACAAACTGAATTTGTATGTTCCTTCGACAACGGGTGCATCTTACTGCTGTAGAGCAGCGGTTCCAGGTGGCGGGGGTGCTGATTTTATCCCCCAGAAGACATTTTGCAACATGTTAGAATCAAGTTTAGGGGTCACAACTTGCTACTGGCATCTAGTGGGTGGGGCCGAGGATGCTGTGCAACCCCCTGCAGGGCACAGGGCGGCCCCCACCAAGGAGCATTCCCTGGCCCAAAGTGTTCATAGCACATAGGCAGAGAACCCCTGGTTTAGGATCATACTTGCATATTTTGTTCTCAATTTGGAGGTCCCCAAGGTTTTCACCGATGCTCTAAGAGAAAGAGGAACAGTGGCATGACGCTGTTCATATTTGATCACTTCTTCCCTTCTGGACACCCTCCTTCCTGACCTTTCTACCCCACAGAATCAGAAGCCCATTTCTGACTATAATTTTTGCATATTCTTGCCACATGGCAGGTGGCCATATTTCCGCAGTGGCATTTTCTGCCAGTGGAGGCCTCCTCCCATGAGAGGATGTACAGCCCCCTTGAGGGATGACACCCTTTTGGGTTGGGAGGCCCTGGCTGGAGGAGGGAGAGGAATAAAGGGGGGTGACCCTGTGTGGGAGGGACGCAGACATCTGGTCCCTGGGCAGACTCTCGGTGGGGGGGTTCCTTACACTTGACATGGGCCCCAGCTGGCAGAAAAGACCAGGGAGAAAGAGTGGAGCCTCACCTTGGGGTACCTGCAGAGGTGCCAAGGACCTGGGTGCTGGCAGGTGCAGGAGGGCTGACTGTCCAGGCCACCCCCAGCTTGGGGCTGTGCATTCTCCAGCAGCTGAGGCGGTGCAGTGCTCTTGGAAGAGTTGGGGATGGCCAGGGCAAACCCACAGGGACCTGGAAAGTGGGGGCCTGAGCTGGAAATACAGAGCACTGGATTGCACCTTTCCACCTTGGGCAGAGCGGGAGTGCTTGGAGGGGGATGCGGGACAGCAGGAACCTGACATTCAGGACAGGCAGGATAGTGAGCTGGCTCAGGGTGAGGGCCTAAATGTATCCCAGGGACGTGTGGCCAGGGCAACATATTTGCTACAATTGGGTGACTGGCATGGCACTCGGGCCCTTAGCTCAGGTGTATGAGAAACGCCACTCGATTTTCTCATGACCAGCTGAGGCATTGACGTGTCAGCTACTCACCAAAGGCTCATGCCCCCCTTCAGGAATGTCTGGGAGTGGCTGTCCAGCCAGGTGGCATTTCCCAGGCACCCCGCCCCCACCGCCCCACCTCACATCCAGACTGGAAATGGGTTTCGCATTACCCTGCCCCTGCTCCTGCCCTCATTACTTCTGAGGGCCTGAGGGATGCAGGGTTGACGTCTGGGCTAGGTTTGCCAGCCGAGGACACAAGGACACGAGGGCATGAGGACACTTGGGCATGGCAGAGATGGGAGGATGTGGAGGAATGAATCTAGAGGACCAAGCCAGGGGAGTTGGCGTGTTTCGAGTCCCTGGAAGCTGCTCCAAGAAGCTCAGGCTCCTTTGCTGTGTTGGGCTCATGGGAGTCTGCGAAGTGGCAGGCGGCTGCGTGTACTCCAAGAGGTGTTCAGAAAGCACCTACTATGTAGCAACAGAGGTGGCTGTGATACAGGCTGGAGCCCATAACCGGGGGGAGAAGAGACACAGAAAAAAAAGCAATCACCTTGATTGAGCTCACGCTCTGTGCCAGGCATGACTCTAAATGTCGTATTTTAACTCACTTCCTTCTTCCATCAGCTTGCCAAGGAGATGCTATTATTACCAGCATTTCCGTTTCATAGACCCTGTCATTTTAGTTCCACAGATCAACGGAAGGGTTGGTAACTTACCCAAGGTAATAGAGCTGGGAACCCAAAGCTGGGCAAACAGGCTCCAGAATCCACCCTCACCACCGGGTGAGGCTGTTTCTTGGTGCAGAGAATAAGAAACAACTCCTCTCCCTCCCCCAGCACCCAGGCTAACCCCGATCTCCCTTCCTGTTCTCTGGCAGGATTGACTACACCCCCATCATGTGTACCATAGAATTTTGTTACAACAAAAATTATAGATGTTCATCTCTGCTCATGGGTTGTGGAGGAAGAAGAGGCTGTATTAGGGTTTGTAGCAATGATACGTAGCAAACAACCCCTGTATCTCAGTGGCTCCGAAATGATCTTTTTTTTAAATGTTATTTATTTATTCATGAGAGACACACAGAGAGAGAGAGAGGCAGAGACATAGGCAGAGGGAGAAGCAGGCTCCATGCAGGGAGCCTGACTTGGGACTCGATCCCGGGTCTCCAGGATCATGCCCTGGGCCGAAGGCGGCGCTAACCCGCTGAGCCACCCAGGCTGCCCCCCTAAATGAATTTTTCCTTCCCTCTTACTGGTCTGTGGATCAACCGTGGCTCATCTGGGCTTGACCAGGTTTTCCATCCAGGTGTGCTCCACTGTCTGCCATCCCAGGGCCCAGGCTGAGGACACAGGGATCCCCTGAGCTTGCTTTTCCATCACCAAGGTGGTGGCACAAAAGCGTCAGGATCAGCGATGCTCCTCAAAGCCCCTACTGGGAACCGTCACACAGTCCTCGCTTGTAGTTATAGTCAGTCACGTGGTCAGGCCGACAGCCAGTGGAGTGGGAAGTTGGCTCCACTCACAGGAAGCCATGGCAAAGGAGAACGAGAAGGAAGGTCTGCAAGCAAATGACATGTTGCTCCAAGGCACCAATGGAAAGGGCTTGAACGCAGAAGACGTGGGGAGAATAAGCTCAAGCAGGAGTCTTCCCTGTGGACTCCTGTTGGAGAAAAAGAGGTGAGAGCTCTTGTGGGCACATCTGAGCTTGTAGGTGTGGGGCTGGGAGGAGGTGGATGCTTTGCCCCGTGCCCTCTGCTATCTCCGCAGAGGACTGGGTGAGTCATCCCTTGGGCAGTGAGGCCAGGTGTCTGAAGAATATAGAGGAGGTTCTGAGTGCAACTAGCTCTGTGAATGCGCCAGGAGCTGATCTGGGCTGTGGGAAGGACTGGGGGACAGCTCTGTGGACAGCCCCAGGCTTTCGGTCCCCACCCCTGGGCAGGGGGGGGTCACCATCCTGTCTCAACACTGACTTCTCTTCCACTCACCACGTCAATGTCTTGTCTATTGGGTTTGAGTTGAACACAGTGGCAAACAAGTTGCAAAGAAGTTGTAAATCTTGCCCAAAGAATAGGACTTCTTGATGTCAGCACAAGTGATACTAGGGAGCTACTTGGACTCTGCAGAAGAAGAAGACCCGGTGGTCTTCGAAGAGTTAGTGCTCAATTGGCATCATGGCTGATGACGTGATAGATGTTTCAAATGATTTTATATCAATGGATAAAAAAAAAACCCTCGGGAAAATTGATAAACACTTTAGATTTTTTAAAAAAAGATTTTATTTATTTGGCAGAGAGAGAGCACAAGTAGGGGGAACAGCAGAGGGAGAGAGAGAAGCAGTCTCTCCACTGGGCACTGAGCAGGGAGCCTGATGTGGAGCTCGATCTCATGACCCTGAGATCATGACTTGAGCCAAAATCACGAGTTGGACTGCTGAACTGACTGAGCCACCCGGGTGCCTCAATTTTCACTTGTACTTTTAAAGACAAAGTTCCAATCACATTATTTTACCAGTTACATGAGATGTTGGTTCCTAATTTTGGCAGACTCATTCCTAATGGCCCGTTGTTCCCTCCTTGGGTGGCGAGGCTCCCACAATGAGCATCCATGAGTTTGTGTCCTCCTCCTGCTGGCAGGGGCTGCAGGTAGCTGTGGCTCTTGATCCCTCTGATGATGAGCTCAGCGCTGCAGCGTCAGCACCCTGCTGGGCCAAGGCCACTGGAAGGATGTGTCCAGGCCCCATTGGTGGGAAGCTGTGTGACGTTACGATGACACGACATGTTCTGTGTCACACTGAAGATAACTGCCCTGGATACAAAAGCTCAGACATTACTGCTTCACCACGTCACGCCCAATATTACGTGGGCTCCGATTACAGTCTGGGGAAGTCAAAATACAATCCAGGATGGGTACATTGTTAAAGTGATTGAAACATGGAAATGAATCTGAGCAGAAAGGTCTAAATCTTACCTGGGTTAGCATTATTGTTATAATAAATAATCGTAATAATCCCATACATTTTATAGCTAGCAAAATCCTTCTTATACATTACTTCGTTTGTCTAGGTTACGGAGAATAAATCTTAAGGCTTAATTTCTCTTGGAAGTATCAATCTCCAGTCTATCCTCTACCTAGCTGCCTTTTTAATGGTCCCAAAGCACAGCCTCCCCGTTCACTCCCTAGCTCAAAAACTTTGAAAAACTTTCTGTGTCTAGAGAGCAAACTCCAAACTCCTTAGACTGCCATTCCAGGCCCCCAGCACCCTGCTCAAAGGTCTCATTCCATCCGTGTCTCTGGATGCTCTTCCTTGGGCATCTTGGGCTTCCTGTCTCCTTGCTGCACAACTCTGGTTTTCACGCTGGTGCCTCTGTCCAGGCAGGCTGCCACCCTGTGGATGCCCTTCTCTCACCTCTCCATGTGTGCACCTCACAAAGTGCAGCCTTCAGACAGTTGCCTGAGTCCCCCTGGGAGCTAGGACCTCTTACCTTTGAGATCCCTTTGTACCTTCTCTGAACCCTTCTCAAGACAGCCTGCCCTGTAGTAGAATAAGAGCATACACACAGTCAGTCCCCTCCACTTGGCTGTAAGCTCTTTGGGTGAGCAGGACCTCAGCTTGACCTCCTACCTCAGTTATCGCCCCCCCCCCCATCCTGCCAAGTGTCTAGCCAAGAACCGACACAACCTTCTCTGTAAAGAGCCATATGGTCAACATTTCAGGCTTTGAGAACTGTATGGTGTCTGGTGCAACTGTCAGTTCTGCCACTGAGTGGTGAAAGCACCAAACCAACACATAAACACACGGGCATGGGTGGGTCCTTGCGACTTGTTGTGTGACTGCTGTAACCTTGTGCAAAGAGGGAACCTGGAGCCAGTCCCCCGTGGGAGGACACCTGCCACCCTCTAACCCATCACTGTCCACATAGTGGCTTCCCTGCACCCCATCTACTGGATCCCCCCACCCACTTCCCAAAGTGAGCAGCAACTATTGTCACGATTTCATTTTCCACTTGAGGACATGGGCTGGGGGAGTGTGTAAAAGGATTTAACAGAGCCCCAAGGCCATCAAAGGTGGTGCCATCTTCTTTGGTGGAAGCAGAACTGAATGGGGGGACCCAGAGCCATTCCCTTGCAAAAGCTGCCACGACGTATTCTGTCTCGAGGTCCTTTTGCCATCACAACACACAGCCGTGTGCACTGGCACGCCTGCCTTTCTGTAGGAGGAGCAGAAAGCCTCCCCCCTAGAGCCTCAGTATGTAGGGTGAGCCCTCTCTGGAAGCACTGGGAGCCTGTGGCAGGTGCAGGTAAAGATTTGCATGGGGACCCACGTCATAAAGAAGAATGAACTGCTGGGGACCCAAACAGGGAGGAACATCACTCCAAAACAGAATGGAACTGAAGCGCCAGATAGCTAACCATGGGGGTATTTCAAAGCGGAAAGTGGAATGTTTCCAGATCTTTCCTAGGTCACTAGTGACCTGGATGGTCACCTGCATTTCCCTCTCCCCCTCCCACACGAAGACACAGGTAAAAGAAAAACAAAGCTCTCATTTCTCAAGAAGAGACAATATTGTAGCCAGGGAGTGAGGGCATAATCTTTCCTCCACGATTCTTTGAGTAAAAATGCTCCTTTGGAGAGAACTGTAATTCTCTCTGATAATACCCATTATGGTTTTCCATGTGAGTGAAGAGCTAGAGCCAGAGCTTTGAGAAGTTGAACGTGAAGTACAAAGTTTTCTTTTTATATCTTGCGTGATGGGGAAGTTCAGGACCAAACCATTGAAGAGCATTAGCAAAAGAACTCGAAATACAAGGATCCATCCAGGACTCTTAAAAAACAAAACAAAGCAAACCAAGGCTGCTGCTTGCAATCCTCTTCATCTTTCTAATTTTTTACCTTTTAATGGACCAGAGGAAAAAAAATGATCAAATTAGGACGTGAAACAAAGGGGAACCCAAGTGGGGGCAGGATGCTGCTTCCTCTGGGGATTCTGGGACAGACAGTGAACCGTCCACTCATCCACTGAATTTCCTCCCTCTGCTGAGACTTCCACTCACTCTTGGATCACTTCTTTCCCTTCTCAAACCTCGCTACCCTCCCTCCTTCCTTCTCTTCCTCCAGTGTTTAAAACCCTGCCTCCCACCTCTCAACATTTAAAAAATTCTTAATGATGCAACCTGAGGTTGCCATGGCAACTGATTTCCTTGCCGAGGCGGTGCTAGAGGCCTGTGATGGCGCTGCCATTGAAATTGCAAATAATTTTGTTTTTCTTTCAAAATTAAGTAGTCTGTCTAAAGTGTCCCACTGTGGGGTTTCCTGCCCCTAAAGAATAAGCCTCCCATGCACTGAAATATCCAGTTATTGCATTTGCTCCATATCTTTTATGACTTCCTTCTTCACCAGCATAGAGACGGTCCCTCTGGAAAAATAAGAACACACTCTTTGTTATTTCTCTTTTGTCAGGGTGAGAAATGCTTCTGATGAAGTCGACGACATTTGATGTCCCCCCCCCCACCCTCTTTTAAAATTGTCTTTGGTTTCTCATTCTTAAAAACAGCTAAGTTTCTTTCTCCTTGAATCTTGAGGACAGCTTTGTAAATAGCTCATCAGAGCACAAAGACCCTGTTTGGGGAAGGTCTGGTTTGGTATCACCCTACACAGTCTTGGTGGGGTGTCTCTCCATCTCCCATGCTGCCTTAGCAGCTTCCCAGCACTGGCAGGGGCTGGGCGCCTTCTCGGGGCACTGCCTCTGTTCCCTCAAACCTTGAACACACCTTGCCTGTCTGCCTTCCTGCCTCCCCTCTCTCTTGCCCAAAGCCCACCGCTGAGCCTGCTCTCCCTGAGGTCAGGGCGGTTCCCTAAAGCCATGCCGATGTGGCATGCTCTCTGCCTCAGTTTCCCCTGAGAAGTCGGGATTGTCATCCAAGTGAGCTCAAAGCAAAAACCGGTTCACTGCTTCTGAGGCTCCTCAGGCAGATCAAGAATACAGTTGTGTGGTGCTTGCACAGGACACCACATGCTTTCAGCATCCAGCCCGCAGCCAGGGAGTCCAGTGAACACTCTCCAGTTCTATCCCTGACCTCCCTGGGCCCTAGGACCCCATCAATCCTCCTCCTTTTGAATTTGTCCTTGTTTGGCTTTGATAACAGTGATCTCTCCATGATTTCCTCATAGCCCTGCCCCGTGCTCTTTGGGGGAACCTCACTATACTACCCCAAATTTGTATTTCCAGCCCATGGGTTACCCTCTAAACAAACTCTACACCCATATGACCATCTCCTGAGAGTCACCCCATGGGTATGCCCTAGAGCTCTCTGACATAACAGGTGCCCGCTGGAACCCATCATTTTATCCTCTTGCTCTTCCCTGGTCCTATCAACATTGTAAGTTGTATCATTGTCCATAGGACAGAAACCTGAGAGGCAGCTTTGGATCTTCTCTCCTGCAGGCTCTATGGTCAACCAGTTAGCAGGTATGTCAGGCCTACACCGGAAGAGCCCCCCACGCCATGCCCAGTAGGCTTTACCACCCCCTGCAGTAGCCTCCTGATCGTGGTACCTCCCGCCTCCCGTCCTGCCCCTCTCAGCCACGAACGAGCTCTCTCTGATGCAAACAGGAGCGGGACAGCCCCCCGCAACAAGCAAAACATCCTTGCATTGAGGGTGCAAGTACAAGTCCTTGGTTTTGTCTTTCTGGGCTTGACAAGCCTCCAGGGGTCATCCTGGGCCAAAGGAAGGCTCTAGGCCAAGGGGAGACAGAGTTACTGTGTGGGTTGTTATTGCCCATTTCTCAAGATTTCTTGGCAGACTGTCTGCATCTCGCCAGGGCAGAGGCAGGACATGGACATGAGCCTTCAAGCCCTACACTTTTCCTGGAGGATGAGGATTGGTTGCCAGGGGCAGGGGACTCATACTCTTTCTTTCCTTGTCCCTCCAACTTGTGGCATGCAGCCCACAAACCATAACAGCATGACCGTCTCGTGACATTTGAGTGGCTTGGGTGTTTATTCAATTCCTACTTTCGGGTGCACCTGTTCTGGGCCAGGTCCCGTGGATGTTGCATCCAGATGCTCAGCACCCTTCATGCACCTGCCCGCAGAGGCCGTAGGAGTGAAGAATCATCCTACGGCTAGGATGAAGGAGCAGGTAAGAAATCACCCCTGTCCTCCAGCAGCCCCCAGTGTAGGGGATGAGTGGACACCAGAAGGGGCCACTGTAAACGATGGGGGGTGCTCCACAGATCTTTGCTGGGTGACCTCAGGCAACCATCTTTACTTCTGCAGCCACTGGTTCGACATCTTTTAATGGAGCGAATGGGACCTTCCTGTGGCTGGACTGGGGGAGCTGCACAGGCCTGGGTGGATTCCCAGCAACCCCTCAGTGACTATGCCCTTGGTCACATTGTATAACCCCATGGTCTCAGTTTCTCTATCTGCGAAGTGGGAAGAGCCAGGGTCTCCACCTACAGGACTATGTCAAGGGTCAGATGAGAGCAGGTGTGTGTCAGAAGATGCTCAGGGCAGCGACCTCCCCGCTGGGGAGTTTCCTGGGTACATGGAGTGGAGAGCTGGGGGAGTTGGTCAGGCAAGGTGTCCCGGGAGAGGAGAATGAACAGTGAAGTGTGTGGGTAAGAAACAGCAGGGGTGCAGGTGTGTGAATGTGCTGTTTGTGAGATGTGTGTGGTGTGTGTATCTGTGTGTGTATCTACCTGTATTGTGTGTGTGTGTGTGTGTGTAAATGTGTCTGTGTGTCTGTGTGGCATGTGTGCATGTGGCATATGGGTATTTATCTTTGTATGAGTGTGTCTATTCGTGCGTGTGTCGTATCTGTGTGGTGTGTGTGTGTGGTCCATATGTGTCTATCTGTGTGTGTGTGATGTGTGTGTGAATGTGAGCCTAGTGTGCAGTCTGCATGTATCTATCTGTGGCCTGTATGTGTATCTGAATATGTGTCTGTTTGCCTATGTGTGTGTCTGTGGGGTGTGCATATCTGTGTGTGACGTGTATGTGATGTGTACGGTGTGTGTTTCTATCTCTGTGTGTGTCTATCTATGTGTGTATGCGCGTGCGTGATATTGTCATAGGCACCTGGTGGCGAGACATGGGGCTGGAGAAGCAGACACGTGTCTCACCGAGGGTGACCATCTGGGCCTTGTTAGAGAGCTGTGACTTTGCCTTGAGGGGCCCTGGGAGCCACTGGAGGTTGAGCAGGGGTGTAAAGTGTCATCCGGCCCCTCTGGCCAGCAGGGGTGTGGAGGGGAGAGGACAGCCAAGGACTGTTAGGAGCATTCTGGGAGGTTCAGTGGTAGCGGCCAGCAGAGCCCAACCTGGTAGAAAGTGTCTAGACGATTCTTCACTCCTCCTACGGCCTCTGCAGGCAGGTGCATGAGGGGTGCTGGGCATCTGGACTCAAGCGAGCCTCGCCCCTTCCATCCGGTGGCTCACAGGATAGGAGACCTACCTCTGCTTTCCCCCACTCCATGCATTTAAAGAGTTTCTAGAATGTTCTCACCTTGTTGGGATTTGAGACAAAATCGCACATGCTGAAAATTCCAGACCTATAATTTGGCAAGCTTGGAATAACCGTAATTTAGCACCTGGGGGAAGCAGTTCCCGACACACAGTAGGTTCTCAACAAATACTCGGTGAATGAACGAATGGTTTCTGGGTGTGTTCCCCGTTTTGTTCAAAGAGCAGACACATCCACCTCTTGGGGTTCCTGGCTTGTGTCCTGGGTCAGGGCCCAGCCTGGCTCCGGCCGTGCGGGCTCTGCACACCTTTAGCCGACAATCCTCTCCGGCCTCCGCGTCCTTTGGGGCAGCGGGCCTCCTCCCTCACACTGAGGGCGCTGAGGATGGATGGCGTGCTCCCTGGGGGACAAGAAAGGACGAGAGCCCTCGGCCTGGGTTTGCTCAGTGAGAGGCTCGAGTTCTGGGGTGGACAGGCCTGAGTCCACGCACACCCCGCCGCGGGGGATGCCCGGTGAGACCACATTCCAGAACAACAAGCAGGGCTCTTAGGTATTTTCCATTTAGTCTCAACCAGGAGGTGCTAGGTAGCTTTGTGAGGCATAAGTGCCTTAGGGATTAGAGAAATTCAATTAAATTCAGATAACCTTCACATTCACCATCCAGTTTCCACACACCCAACCAGACCCCGGAACCATCTCCAATTTGCCCAGCATTAACCCCCTTCTCTTTGTGTCTCCCCACTATCTACTGAGATAAATGGAGGTGCCCGGAGAAAATGCTTCCTTTTGAGCAAAGTCGATTTACCCGGCATCACTGGGGGTTAGGGATGGCTCAGAGCCTTGAGTGGAAACAGAGAGTGTGTCTATTTACCTGGAGAGCTTCCTCTCCAGCTCCTTCACACGAGGCATCCTAACGTTGGCAGAACAATGCCTGCAATCCGCCGGTCGAAGCAGCCCCCCAAGCAGGAGGCAGCGCGATTCGCGGGAGTCAAGGTCTTCTGTGATTGCACGAGAACACTCGGTAATGATGATAAAGCACTCAGAAAGTAATGATGTACTTCAATGTACACATGAAGCACTTTTAATTTTTTTCTTTTCGACAAAGAGAAAATTGAAGTGGGCAGCTTCGGTGAAACGTACACCTCTGTCCCTAACTCACGCTGAGTGGCGGATCTAGGAATGTGGGCGCCGGGGCCGAAGGCATTATTGCCAACAAAAAAATTCTTTTACAGGTGACAAGCGAACCTTTGGCTCTGCTGCTTCTCTTGCCTATGAAAGCGTTTCTGCTAAAGCGCTGCTTCAGGAGTGGGGTGCTCCGCTGGTGTCTATGGGATGTGGACGTTCGGAGCAAGACTTGTAGATGGAGGAGGTGAGGTACAGCTTGCTGGTGGGTGGGGGAGGCATGCTACAATCCTTTTCGGGAGAGTAGGGGTCTAGTTCCCAGTGTGTGTCAGCAGATGGGAACCCAAGGAGAGCCCCGATGAGCAGGACATGTATTGGCTAGCTTTTGCTACAAAGTGCTGCATAACAAACAACCCTTACACCCAGTGGTTTTAAATAACACTTCTTATAAATCTGCAGATTGGCTGGGCTTAGCTTGGCAGCTCTGCTTCACCATGGATGTGCTTGGTGGGGTGACTCTGCTCCTCACATGTTTAATTCTGGGCCCCCCGGCAGAAGGGACGATGGCTACCCAGGGGGAGGGCTTCTTAGGCGAAGGCAGAAGCACAAGACAACATGGTCTCTTAAGGCTTAGGTTTGGAGCTGGCTAACTTCCGCTGGCCCATATGCCATTGGCCAGAGAAAGTCGCATGGCCAAACCCAAAGTCATCAGGTGGAGGTAATACAGTGTCCATGAGGCCATGATGAGTGTCTGCCATGTACATTTACTCACTCTGGTCTGTTAGATCCACTTTCTCATTTTTTCTTCTTAACAGTTCTAGAAAACAGGAATTATTATGCCCATTTTACAGAGGATATTTGGTGAGGTAAAGTAACCTCAAGGAGATTACATAGCAGAGTCGGGATGAAAACCTAGGTCTGCCTAACTCCAAAACCCAGCCCTTCATGCATCCATCCATCCATCCAGTCATCATCCATCCATCCATCCATCCATACATCCATCCATCTATCCATCCATCCATTCACATATTCATTCTTTCAACCAGTATTTCTTGAGCACTCTTCATAATAAAGACAATGAGCATGAGGAGATGTCAGTAAAATGAAGGAACAGAAGACAGACATGTTGTTCAAGCACCTACTGTGTGCAGAGCAATTTTACATAGGAAATCCAGTTTAATTCTTACAACAGCTTGAGGAAAATTTTGTGTGGTTTGGCAATGGGGAAAAAAGACAGGGAACTCTGTCCCTTGCCCCAAGATCATACAGCTGGTAAAGGCAAAACCAGAATTGAAATTCAGCCCTTCTGACTCCCTAAAGCCTCTTGTTTCCAGATGCCTTACCATCTGTCCTCCTCGGGTTTGTGTCTCTGAACGGGCACATCCAGCCACAACTCTTGAGCATTTCCTGGTAGGAAAAATCTCATCATGTTGCTCCACTCACAACCCTTGGTGAAAGCCCAGGGGAGCCTGCGTTGAGAGTTGCAGGCTGGGATTTGTCCCATGGTACTGCATCTCTGCATCTCTGATGGCCAGAGATGACAGGACTGTGACAGGAGAATCAGAACAGAGGGAAGAGGTCCTCAGCTGCTCATGGTGCCATGCCGATGGTGCTCCATTGTAAGGACTCCTGGTAGAGCATCACCTGAGCTGTGTGCTCCTTCCCAGGCTTCTAGTGCCCAGGAAAGGACTGTCGTTGCTTCTGGCTGGCTGCAGTGTCTTTCTGAGCCCTTGGGGACAGCCTGCTGGGGACTGGATTTTTTTTAGGAGTTTATTTATTTATTTGAGGAAGAGAGAGAGGCAGAAACAGATAATAAGCAGCAGGGAGGAGACAGAGGGGGACAGAGGCAGACTCCCTGTTAAGCTGGGAGCCCAACATGGGGCCCGATCCCAGGACCCCGAGATCATAACCCAAGTAGAAGGCAGATGCTTAACTGACCGAGCCACCCAGGCACCCTTGGGGACTGGAATATTATCTCGAGGTTGCGAAGCCAGAGATAGAAGAGACCTGGGAACTCCCCCCACCACACACAAGTGGGAAGATTGAGTGTGGAAATGTAGCAGCAGCTGCTGGTGTTCCACCTGGACCCTCTGCAATCATGGACATGGTCACACCCACTTGAAGAGCCAGTGGTGCACCCTTTTTGCTGGAGGACTGCCCTCAGGAGTGAAGTCCACTTAGCTCATGTACCTAAAGGGCCAACGGTGTTTGGGTATCAAAATATGAATACCACAATGCCCTTGTGTCTCATTGGGACAACCTGACATGTGCCAGGATGCTTGAGGGTTTGCATCACAGTTGCCATCTGTGGCATTTTGCTGGACACCACCACCTTGTGTGGGCCCCCTTCCCTCCCCACCCCACTTTTACTGCTCCTCTGGAAACAGGAACAATCAATGATTTCACAGGAATTCTCACTAGGGGGGGCTGCTTCTGGGGAACCTGACCTAAGTCAGAGAGGTGTAAAAGTCTAAGAGAGAAACAACTACTAATTTTAAACCAAGCAAAGCCAGCTCCAGTTTTATTTCCAGCTAGGTTGACCACCTCCGAATCCAGATGACCAAAGGTCATTGGTATGATTGGGCTTTTGTTAGGTAGCCTGGCCATTCTCCATCTGATTAGTTCAGCAAACCTGAACCAAGCCTCACCTGCATGCCAGGCACTGTACACCGTACACCGAGAGACAACCAGGGAGTGGATAAACCCATTGGCCATAGTCAAGGGTGATGGTAGAAGATGTGCAGGGGACACAGAGGAACACAGCTTGTTGTGAGGGTGTGGTGGGGCAGGTATGGATATCCTGTAGGAAGTGGGTAGGGCTGGTGAGGTGTAAGTCAGGTGGGGGTGGGGAGGCCATTCCAGGCAGAGGGAACAGTGTGAACAATGGCATGGAGGCACAGCAAGGGGTGGCTCAGAGTTGCTGAAATATTAAGTTCAGGGCAGAGCGTAGCACATGTGACTAGGAAAGCCAGCAAGGGGCAGAATCAGAAGGGCTCTGTAGACCACTGTTAGGAGTTCGCCAATATCCAGGGTAGCTATGGTGTAGTTTGAGCAGGATGGTGACATGGTCCCACAGATTTTAGAGGGCACACATCTGTTGCAGTGTGGAGGACAGCCTGGAGAAGTCCGGCTGGAGACAGGAGGCCACTGCCATGGCGATGAGAGCCTGAACTGGGGAGATCCTGGTGAGCAGGAGACTCCTGTCTTGCACTTCAGCTCTGGTCACATCAAAGATCTCAGATTCCCTCCATCATGCCTTTCTTTCTCATGGTGCTGTGTCTGCTCATGCTGGACCCTCTTTCCAGACTCCCCTCAGACTGCTGGACCCCTGGGCTCTCTCTCGCTCACCCATCAAGCCTCAGCTCAACCACCACCTTCTGTGACCGACTTTCTCTAGCTTCCCAGGGCCAACTAGGGACCTCATCCTCAGTGTCTCCAGTGTACCAATACCCCCATCTATGTGCCCACTGCTCTAGGAACCCCTTGAGAGTCAGGCCACCTTTTCCCTTTCTGTGTCCCCTCTGCTCAGCGCTGTGCTTCTTGGCCTACAAATGGGCTCCAAAACACATCAAGGGAAAGACTATAATGGAGAACTGCTAAGGGCTGAAACAAGGACAGGGACCGTGCCATGCATCTGTGACCCCAGCAGTCAGCAGAGCCTGGCGTGGAGTGGAAAGTGGCTACATGTGGACTGATCGCTCATCACGGCGTGAGATATGGGGAGGGGGTACAGGGAACAACTATAGTTCTCTGGGTTTTCTCAGGGTCCTGAGGTGGGGGGATTGTATGTGCCTCCACCACCAGAGCTTCCACTATAGATGAATCAGAGTTACGAGCAATTCAGTCCCCTCACACTGCTGACTGGCCTGGCAGCCCGCCCTGTGGTCAATGGGTCCTTCCAGCCTGTGTCCCCCCCGCCTTGGAATGCTCTCCTCACTCAGCCAGTGCAAGTTTACAAGGGTGCAGGGGAGGGTCTCTGGGCCAGGCTTAGAAGTGGCACCCCTTCCTTTTGCCCACATTCCCTTGGCCAGAGCTCAGTCCTGGGGCCGCACCTAACCGGAAACTGGAGCATCTAGTCTACCTGCATGACCCTGGGGCAAGGAGATGAGTGCTGATGGACACACAGCAGTCTCTACCACCGGCGAGTTGCTTAGCCTCTCCACGGTAGCTTCTGCTACAAATGGGGAGTAATCATACCCTCTTCCACTGTCGTCCTGCGGGGTGATGGTGCTGCCACGGCATGGATTCTCCTTAGAAAGTGGCCACACTGGGATCTCTTAGCTCTCTCACTATCCTTCTGAAGCTGTTGTTGCTGTTCTCAGACCAGGCCTCAGTACCATGGTGTGGGGACAAGGCCTACTGTCGCCCTTAGCAGCATCCCACAAAAACTCCCACGTCCAGAGCAGGAGGAAAACCCACAGTTCCCCCTTCCAGCTTCCACACGTCCCCTGATTGCTGACGCCTTCCCCCAGCAGGTGCATGAGATAGAGACGAGGCATCTGAAGGACCTCTGCACACTTGCATTAAGCCCTGGCCAGCGTGGCACTGTGCGTCCCAGCCCGGCCTCTGCATCCTGATGGCTGTTGTCACACTCACTCAAACTATCTGGAAAAATAAACTTTATTGACTTCATTTTCACCTTGAATGGAAACGTGTAAGTCTGCATCTTGCAACAGAAATGCTTTCAGAGGACACCCCCCTTCTCAAATTCCTCCTTCTTTAAATAAAAGCCTCCTTTTCTCTCTGCCTCTGTCTTTCTTCCCTTGGCTGTGTTGTTCAGCGGGCAGCATTATGTGGAGGTTTTTCTACAGTGGGAGCCTTTGGTGACCCTGTCTTAAAAAACTGCTTAAGCATTCAGTAATAGCCCATACAGTGGCTCTCTAAAAATAAACATCTGCTTATAAAGAATTTAACCTGGGAACGCCATGCTTTAGGGGAGAGGGCATCCTTAATGGACACTTAGTGCGGAGCCGAAAAGGACTCTATTGCAGCTGAAAACTGACAGCCTCTCGTTGTCATGATACCAGGGATATTGTAGCAGCTGGGCTGGGGGGCTGGAGAGGTGGCCATGATGGTGGTGGGCTGGGAACCAGGAAAGAAAGGCGCCTAGGACAGACTTTATTGGTCTTTGGACCATCCTTTGGCCACCTGTGAAGAGCGAGAGGTGGAAAAGAAGCCAGGAAGGATGGGAAGAGGAAGCACGTTGGGTGCAGCCAGACTCGGTTTCCTTTTCTGGTTTTGCCACCTCCTGGCTTCTGGATTCTGTGCACACCCTCAATGTCCTGAGCTCCACATCTTCATCCCTAACCTGGAGATGCCAAATCCACACTGTTAGGGGTGCTGGAAGGATTAGGGATGGAGTATGTGAAATTCCCGGGGACAGTCTGGCAGATAATGAGCATTTAATAATACAGTGGTGGTTATAACTGAGGCCACTCATCTGGAGAAGGCAGGTGGAAGCATTGTGGGTTCAGCTCAGAAAGAGGCAAAACTCTCCATGTTGGGTCCCAGAACCCAGAAATGGGAAGCATGCAGGAGCATGGCTGGAAAGATGCAAACATTGGGTGGGGATTTGCTTGAAGCCATTTCCAACTATTGATGCTACAAGCATCATCTGTTGGGCTCTCCCCAGCACAAGGCCCCTGGGGATGTTCCATTTCCCAGGTGAGGGGGCTGTGGCTCAGATCTGGGAGCACTCAGCCCGTAGGGGAAGCTGGGGTGCAGACCCAGAATGGGCTCTCTCTTGCACACAATGGTAATTCCCTTAGTGCTTACCCCTTAAAACCTCCCCCCACCAAAAACAATAAATAGTAACTCAGTTGTTCATCGGATGGCTCATCAGTGTGAATTCCACTGTGGCCCACAGCACACAGTACCTAGACGGTGTATGGATACAGGGAGGGGAGAGGCAACCACACCTCCACTCCCGTGGAGCCCCATGTGGGTTGTGAGCTAGAGATGACTAGGCAATGACAAGTGTTGGCAATGATGAGAAAGAGCAGAACCCTCCTACACTGCGGGTGGGAATGTGAAATAGTGCAGTCACTTGGGAAAACAGTCCAGCAGTTTCTCAAATGGTAAAACATGGAGTCACCATAGGATTCAGCAATTCCAGTTCTAGGTATGCACCCAGAAAGAATGAAAACCTGTACACAAATGTTCATAGCAGCACTATTCATAGTAGCTAAAAGGTGGACACAATCCAAATGTCCATCAGTGGATGGACGGATAAACAAGATGTGATCTGTCCATACAACGGAATACTGCTGAGCCATAAAAGGAATGCGGCACTGACCCCTGCTACCAGGTGGGCAAGCCTTGAAAACAGTGTGCTGAGTGAGAGAAGCCAGTCATGCGAGCCCACATGTTGTGTGGTTCCATTGGTATAAAATGTGCAGCACAGGCCAATCTATAGAGACAGAGAATAGATGAGTAGTTGATTAGGGCCGGGGGGATGAAAGAATGAGAGGTGATAGCTAAAGGGTACAGGGCTTATTTCTGAACTAATGAAAGTGTTCAAAATTGGCAGGGGTGATGGTTGTGGACATCTGGAAATACATTAAAACTGTGGAATCATACAGTTTAAACAGGTGAATTGTATGTTCTGTGTCAATAAAGCTGTTCTTTAAAAAGATGAGTTGGTGGGATGCCTGGGTGACTCGGCAGTTGGGCAGCTGAGTTCAGCTCAGGTCGTGATTCTGGGATCCAGAGTTGGGTCCTGCATTGGGGTCCTGTGAAGAGTCTGCCTCTCCCTCTGCCTATGTCTCTGCCTCTCTCTGTGTGTGTGTGTCTCTCATGAATAAATAAGTAAATAAATAAATAAATAAATCTTTAAAAATAAAATAAAATAATAAAATAAAATAATAATAAATAAAATAAAATAAAATAAAATAAAATAAAATAAAATAAAATAAAATAAAAAGAAGAGTTGGAGAGGTATGTTTGCCAGAAAAAGAAAATTAGAGTGTTCTTTTCAGATGATTCTGGAAGATGCTCAGTGGAGAGAAGCAGCCAATTCTCCCTTTTACACAACTGTTATGAAGATGAATGGATACTGCATGTAAAGGCAACTTGCTTGACACCTGATATTTGGAGGACTTCCACAAACAAGTCTGTTTTCCTTAGTGTAGACTTAAAATCCCAACGGACTTTCCAAGGCCAATAGGGTTTCCTACCTACTTTGAGGTAGGAAAGCGCTGTAAGCCAGCATTTCTAAAAGGGAGGAAGCAGGTGAGAGTGTCCCATAGCCAACTGACCTTGGGCAACACTTGACCTCCTGTAGGAGGTCACCTGCACCTGTTACTGTATGTGTGAGTCTAGCCAAGGACCCTCCAACCCCACCCCAAAGAGCATCTAGTGGATCAGTTTTCCAGGAAACCAATGTGGGAAATATTTGAGCCTGTTAAGACCTGTATCAAAGTGTCAAGAGCATTCTAAGACTGCAGAGCTGGATCCTTTCTTCAGGGGCACAGCAATCACACCAGAGCTGCTCTTGTTGATCCAGTTCAAGGTCCCCACTGTGTTAACTTAGCTTCTTCCCCCCTGGCCCTCAGGCCACCCACCTTTCAGCTAATGGACCTCACAAAGTGCTCCAACGCCACTTGGGCGTGGTGCCTAGGGGGTGTGCAAGGTTGGGAAGGTCTCTCGAGTGCCTGGGAGCAAGCCAACAAGGCCATGTAGCTCAGGGGTCATCCTATGCCATGAAAGAACCAAGCCTTGGCCTGCCCCAAGAGAGGGTCTTTACCTTCTTGAAGCCTGTGACAACACCTCAGACAGCAGAAGGCGGTGGGCTCTCAATCAGGGTCCCCCCTGAAGACTGCTCCCCAATTCCCCAGTTGGACTTGCCCAAGAGCTTTCTGAGGACTCAGCTCTTCCTATGTGAAATGGGGTAATAATTCCTGTTTCTTCTAGTATGGTGAGGTTTAAATGAGACGAGTTTCTGTGAAAACACCAGCAGAGGACACAGAGTAAACTGTTGTCCATCAAAACTTCAACATTGTCTTCGGTGTTGTCGTCATCATCGATGAAGTGGTCCCAGGTGGCCACACCCTTCCAGATCACTCAGGTAGGTGCCTTTGCAGAGTGTTGCATGCTACATCCATTGCACATTCCCTGGAATTGGGAAACGGCCTCCCCACGTTCGGGCAAAGAAACTGAAGTGTGTCAGATGACTTAGCTGCAGTCAAGTTTCCCTAGGAGGGAGGATACGATAGAGGTTAGGTTTCAGCCCAGATCGCTTGGAGCACTAGTCTTTTTCCTCTCTGGTGAGCCCCTGCCTTCCCCTGAGATGCACCTAGCACTGTTTTAGCAGAAGACCTGCAGAGCACTAATGAGGGGTCTGTTTAAAAAGCCAGAGCACATCACCCCCAGACATCCACCTAATGCATTCGTGCCATAGGTCATTGGCTGGGGTGCCCTAATTAACGGGATCTGTCTGGTGGGGCTGGTTTTGAGGGCGGTCCATGCCTGTGGAGACATTGGCTGCTTCCATCAGCCTAAGAAGAGAGCTCCCAGCAGCCAAGCAGGGGGCAGGGGCCTGGGTGCCAGACCCTGGGGCCCGCTGAGAAATGTCCCAGGTGGGTGGATCATCTGTCTGCCTGGTAAGTTGTTTCCTGCCTCATGGGAGAAGGCAGTTTATTGAGTTCCCGCTATGCGCTAGGCATAGTGCTGAGTGCTTGGGAATCAGCAGGGAGAAAATGGGCAAGAACCCCTGCCCTGGTGCAGCCTACAGCTGATTGACAGGGGGCAGATGTAAACACCTGAGAAAACACAGTTTAGGGTGGGGTAGGTGGTAATAGGTCCTACGGGGAAGATCAAGCAGGAGCCAGATGGACCAGGGTTGATGCTAAGGAAGGGGGTGGGGAACACTGGCTTCTCTACCACATGGGATGGGCGGCCAACTGGGGTCACAGACATAGGTGCCAGCGGGCAGGCTGTGGGTGGTGGCTGGGTGAGGAGCCTCAGCAGGGCATTCTGGACAGCAGGGCTTATAGAGCGAGGGAAGAAGTGGGAATGGGCTAGAATTTGGACACTGGGTGGGTACCCCAAATGAGGTTATGGACTCGGGCACATGGATGCTCTGAAGGATGGAAACAGGAAGACAGCCTTGTGTGAATTTCATCTGTGGGTCCCCGGGAGGTCTCATGTCTGGGGTGCAGGCCCATCGGTAAGAATTCATTGAAACAAATGTGGTCCTTGTCTCAAAACTCACCCAGTGAGTTGTGCTGCAATACTTTTGTGTTAAAAGCATTACTCTAGGGGTCTGGGTGGCTCAGTCGGTTAAGCGTCTGATGGTTTTGGCTCAGGTCACAATCTCAGGGTTGTGAGACCGAGCCCTGTATCGGGCTCCACGCTCAGCATGAAGTCTGCTTAAGATTCTCTCTCTCTCCCTCAGCCCCTCCCCTGCTCTCTCTCAAATAAATAAAAAAATCTTTTAAAAAGTATCACTTTAGCACACATTTGATGTGTGTCACAAATTTTATGACCTTTGCGGCATTTCTGTATTTCTGGCCCCTTCTCGGCCTTTGAGAAAGTAGCTTCCATCCCTGAGCTGACCACTTCAGTCATTCCACAGGAATTAAATACTTACTGCTGCTAGTCCATGGCCAGCAGCATCCCAGGTCTGGGGGTCTGGCTGTGAACAAACAGACAACAGTACCTGCCCTCCTGGGGCTTATGCTCTTGACAGTTGGAGAACAACAGGTAAAATATATTGTATGTCAGATGGCCATACCATGAATGGTCATACTGTTCACCATGAGGACAAACTAGGGACAGGAGCCAGTGGACAGAGCCTGGAAGGGAGGATGGGGAGCAGGGATGGAACTCGGGGCTTAGTGCCCTGCACCACATGGGGATGAGAGGTAACGTGGGAATCCTGGATGCCTTGGGGTGGCTGATGTAACCTGAGGGAGGAGCACTGCGGTGTCTGTCCCCAAGACCTCAAGGCAAAAGGTGACCATGAGTCTGTGAGTGGTGTTGGGTGGGAAGAGTGGGGGTCTTGCCAGGAGCAGGCAGGCTTCCTAGAGCCCTCTCTTCACCTCTGCCAGTGGAACCCTGGAAGCCAGGGGCAGAAGTCTTCATCGAAGCAAGTAGAGTTCCTTGGGGTGGGGTGGGGTCAGGATGGCATGGGGAGATGGAGGACCCCCACATCCACTCTTGTGCAGAAGGCTCACTGTGCTTCTCTCCTTCCGAGCCTATTCTCTGGCCCATGGGGCAGGGAAGACCAGGGAGCTCATGCTCTAAGAGCCACCCTCAGCCAATGAGAAAGGATAGTCAGTGGGTAAATGTTTAACTCCCTTGGTTCCAGGGGGGACCATTCTGAGGTGTGATCTACACAGGCTTTCTGAGGGCTCCCAGGTGCCCTCCTTTGCAGGCTCTCCTCCTGTCCTGGCCTCCCTTACCCACTCCCTCACATGCCTCCTGGGATCAACCTTCCAAATAAACTACTTGCACCCAAATCCTACCCTTAGGGTTTGTGTTGGGAGCACCCAAACTAAGATGAAGAGAGATGCATCCAGTCCACATCCTTGCATTCAACGCATGGGCTGCTACCAGTTGGTAAGACCTGCCAGGAGAGCAGAAAGTAGGGTTAGGTGATTTGGGTCCACTCTCTGCCCTGAGCCTCATGGCAAACCCGGTGAAGACACTGTCTCTGAGCACCTGTTGCTCGCACCTCAATGTACCTCGTGTGCCTCAATGTACCTCATGTGCCAGGGCTGTCAGTCCTCCCTGGTGCCTGAGTAGACTGACTTCTCTGTTCAGGTTCCTGGTCAAGAGGTCAAGGTTCATGAAGAAGCAGGAGCAGGAGAGGTCACGGGTGTCAGAAAGTCACACACAAATCTCACTTCTAGACTTTTAAGAAAGAGTATCCCCACAAGCATCCAGCCATGAGATCCCAGCAGGGCTCCCGGGCCTCTCTGAGCTGTGCTCTCTCCTAAAAATGGGGGTGACAGTCCCCATCATGGCGTGCTGTAGTCTCTTTGCAATAACCGGACAGCAAAGTCCATTGCTGGGTGTGCGTGGTCCTTGGTACGGTTCTCCTCGGGGAGAATTGAGTGTGAGTATAAAAGTGTGGGCTGGGTGCTGGGGCAGAGGCAACCTATAGAGTTGGGGCTCCCACACCCCAGATTTTTCAGGATCTTCAACAGTGAAGTAGAGTCACCGATTGAATACATTTTCTTCTCTCTTGCATGTGAGCCCTGGTAAAAACAAAGCAAAGTAAAACAAAACAAAACAAAACAAACAAACAAACAAAAGAGTCACTTAGGCTAAGCTGTATGGCACCAACTCAAGACTTTACAGTTTCAGTTGTCCCAGAAATGGAATCTTAAACCAGGTATTGAGCAAGTGTCTGATCAGCCCTAGTGAGGTGATCTGCCTGAAAACACCCCACCACCCCTACAGTAATCAATCCTCTTGTCACCTTGTAGAACTTCCTGTCTCCCCTCCCTTCTGCCTATAAAGTCTTAGAGTTTGCCCACCTCCTCGAAGCTCCTTTCTAGCTGCTAGATTCAATGCTGCTTGATTTGAGTTGATTTTTGCTCAAATACTCTCAAAAGTTTCAATGAGCCCTCAAGCTCCCCTCTTGGCCCATAAGATAGGAAGCAGCGTCATCCTTCTGCCTTGCTAGGGAAGAGCTGGGGACCTTCTCCAGCACCTCAGCTCGTTGTGGGGTGGCAGGGCGGGGGGCTTGAGGTGAGACATCCCCTTCTCTGAAAGCATCCTCTTTCTTCTTCCAGGGAAAAGGATATTCAGGAGCAGTGGGTCCTTGGCTAGGTCTCTCCCGGACGGCGTCAGCAGGAGAGAAGCACTGCTCCTCGGCTCAGTGGTGCTTCATGAACCATAGTCTGGGTGGAACTGCTCACCGAGAAGCAAAGGCAGGCCATGGGTCACGACTTCTGTCCCCATCTGGAGATCATTCACAAAGCTCTGGGCTGTGTATAGCTCAAAGACCTATTTCTAGAATCTTCTGTTTCAGAACAAGAAGGAAAGGAGGAAGAGTGATGTGGCTTATATCAACCTTGAGCTGCTTTTATTTTATTTTTAAAGATTTTATTTATTTATTTATTCATGAGAGACACAGAGAGCAAGACAGGCAGAGACACAGGTAGAGAGAGAAGCAGGTTCCCTGAGGGGAGCCCAATGCAGGACTCGATCCCAGGACCCCTGGGATCACGCCCTGGGCCTAAGGCAGATGCTCAACCACTGAGCCATCCAGGGGTCCCTAGGGCTGCTTTTAAATTATTATTTCTACCATGTAACGTGGTGGCGACATCTTTCATTGTGAACTCTTTCAAATCTCCTTCTGAAAGTGCAGGATATAGGCACATTCGAGAGATTCTTTTTTAGGGTGGGTGGCGACTCATCAATTTTGTTTTTGTTTGGTGTCATTGGTTTTATCATAAGGGTTATCATATGTAGAGCTGGGTGAGGAGATTCGGTTTTTTTCTCTAAAAAAAATTTGGAACAATTAGACACCCCTGTCATCCTTTGCTTCCCAGAGTTCTTCGTATAGCATGGCTTTGTTGTCAAGTCTCTATTTTAGAAATAAATTCAACCTAGTGAGACTCTTCTTTCAGAAGACTTGGCCCCATCTTCAATTAAGAAAATATGATCCTCAGGGTGCCTGGGTGGCTCAGTAGGTTAAGCGACTGCCTTCGGCTCAGGTCATGATCTCAGGGTACTGGGATCGAATCCAAGTCAGGCTCCCTTCTCAGCAGGGAGTCTGCTTCTCCCCTCTCACTGCCCCTCCTCCCTGCTCTCTCTCTGTCTCTCTCTCAAATAAATAAATCTACAAAAAAAAAAAATATGATCCTCTTAAAGAGGGTAGAAAGGACATAGGTTTGGGAGCCGCTGCAGTATCTGTTCAGCCACAAAGTGGCAAGTGGCCTTCGGCAAGTCATGGCATCTCCGTGTGCCTCAGTTTCCCCATCTGTGAAATGACATGGCCGAATGAGATCATCTGAAATGTTCTTCCCTGCCCTATCATTGCCAGGTCTCTCTGGACTATGAATCAAAGCAGTTCTTAGTGCTGACATAAATACCCATTTCCCATAGCTCTGAAATCTCCGGGTCAGATTTTCTGCTTACCTGCCCCATGGAGATTGAGTCTGCCTGCTGGGACAAAGCCTTTGTGCACAGATTCTTGAAGGATAATAAGTCCTTTTCTTATCTAGCAGTGCATTAGGGATAAGATGACTATAATTTCTTGTCTGCGAGGACTCGGCTTCAAAAGGAGAGTTCCTGCTTGTAGAAGCTCGGAGACAGCTATGATAGCAACAAAAATGTATGGGAAATTAGAGAGGAGAAAGGAAGACTCAGGCATAGCTATTTCGGATATTTTCCATCATTCAGATTGTTTGGGAAATAGGAAAAACACATTGTCTGCTTCAAAAACAACCCTTCAGGAAATTATTAAAAACTCTGAATTCCTGTATAATCACTAAATCTCCTAAAGTGTGCAAATTACACATGCGGCGACCGGGAATGAATTTATTTCTAGGAACTCATTTGGAATGAACTTACAGTCGGGCACTCTTTGTTGCGGTGCTAAATGAGATTTTAAAAGAGAGATCTTTTAAGTAGACACATCTATATTATACACAAAGGGGGAAAAAAACGATCAACAGATTATTTGGACATTTCTTTTTCTTTTCATTTGTATTGAAAAAACAATATGACAGCAATAGTCAAGGAAATTGTGAAAAAGATCCCTTAAGTCTGAATATTTAAATCTTCTAATAATTATTTCCATTTTTCTGTTATATATTCTAATACTTGTCTATGAGCATACATATTTCATGATACTATAAACAGTGTGATTCTATTTTATGTCTTAAACTTTTCCTTTTAACAACACACCATAAGCCTCTTTCCTGGTGGTACGTGCTCCTTATCACTGTCATTGTTCAGAGCTGTGTAATATTCCAGCTGGTGAAACTATGCCAACTGGGGTGGTCATTCCCTGAGAGTCAAATGTTTGGGTTTTTTTCTGTCCATGCTCGGTGATACGGATCAGGCTTCAGGTGACATATTCTCTATCCCAGCTCCTCATCTCTTGAATCAGTCCAAGGAGCAGGGATTACACGCTCAAGGGCATTTTTAAGGCTTTTGATAGTGACTCTCTTTGCCTTCCCAAAGTAGTTCGTTGTAACGATGCCCTATTGTGCCAGATTTTCAACTCGATCTCTCCAACTTTGTATAGAACTATTGAAGATTTTTTCCCCCTCATTAATTGTCATAACATGTATCCCAGCTGTGCTGCAGTCTGTCCACCACCTCTGGGAGCCTTTCTGGGACCCCCTTTTATAGATGGGGAAACAGAGGTCAATGCCTGCCCAAGGATGTCTGGAAGAGTGCTGACTCTCACCTGATGCCAGCATCTCTGTGCCACGCTGTCTGCCTGAGGAGCCCTCATCTTCTGTTAACTGGGTGAGAAGCTGCCCACCTGCCTCGGTGGAAGGCCTGCTGTGTGCCGGGGCTGTGGAAGAAGCAGGAGACCTGGTGACAAGTGAGGACGGATCCTGCACTCATGGAGCCCACCTCCCTTCTGGTGAGGGGAGGGTTGACCACAGGGGTTCAGGTTCTCGGGAAAGGCCATCACGCACAGAGGTGATGCTCCAAATAGCTTCTGAGAGTCTCATGACCTAAGCTGGGAAGTAAGGTCTGTTGCCAGGCAGCGGACTCTAAGATCCCTGCAGGCGCGGGTGACCAGAGGGCCTGACCCTTGGGTGGAGGGGTATGGGGTGGGGACTTGGAAATTAGGGGCTGATCCTGAAGCAGCAGGAGGCCACCTGTTCCTTCCTGGTGGTCCTGTAATGAAGCACAGGTTTGTTCTCCTGGGCTTGGGTTGGGGTTTTACCCATCTCGTGGTTTCCCCAGAACCTGGCACCAAGCTACAAGGGAGCAGCCACCTAATGAGTAGATGAGTGGATCTACAATGTAGCCTCGAGAAGCTTTACAATGTGTTTCTGACCCTGCCAGCCCCACTGCAAATCCTCACTCAGCTCCTCACCGATTCTAGGGTGGAGTCCAGCCACCCTTCCCCAACGTGCAGTTTCCACAGCGTGGTCCTGGCTCCCATGTCGCCTGGTGGGGAGTTGGGTGGGAGCCTGGAGGCCGTGTCCCAAAGAGGCTGAGTGCAGGACCTCGAGCTGGCCTGCCTGGATTAACAGGCCTGGATTTTCTTTCTAGCCATGAGGCTGGTGGGCATCTCCGTGCCCCATCTCATTTCTGCGGAGGTAAAAGGAAAATCTACTTCTGGAATGAAATAAGAGGATGCATACAGGACATTGTCCCCAGTACCGGGGTGTTGGCTCCTCTGAATACTTTCTCCAGCATCGTTACTTCATTGAGGGGCCGCACAAGGATAGGCCCTTGTTGGAAAGTGACCCAAAACACCGCCTCGCGTGGTATGGCCAGGGTCTGCTGCAGTCTGGGCTGCTGGGGTGGGCCTCCTCGGCAGGCAACAGGCACAAAGACGGTGATTATCACTCTCATGATCAGAGGAAAACAACCAGACTCTTCCTTTTCAAAAAAAAAAAAAAAGTAGAAAAGAAAGAAAAAAAGGAAAGAAAGAAAGAAAAGAAAGCAATCTCACTTAAGAAAAGAGGAAAACTCGGCTCGTCTCAGTTTATCCAAAACCTTTTCATATTTTCAGTTTTAATAAGATGTGACGGAAGCTGACATTTTTGCAAGCACCAAGAACTCACGTCACTTTGAAAACTTGCAAGTTGATTTGAAGAAGCATCAAGAGGTAGCCAAGACTCGCGTTGCTCACAGATGGTGGGGGATTAGGTGCCAGTTTGCCGAAAAGCTTGGAATCGGCAGACGGCAGAGGGCAGCTGGCTGAGGCCACCCGTGGGCAGGCAGGACGGGCTGCCCAGCAGGAGGGCCTCGCGGCCTTGGCCACACCCCACCTGGCCCAGGTGACAGGCTGCCAGGCCTCATTTGGCCTCCTCCGGGGGGCTCACGTCTGAGGGCAGGACAGGCTCCCAGGAGCTGGGGGGCTTGCTTGTCCTTGGCACCCGCAGAGCCCAGAGATCCGATCAAGTCCATCCTTGCCACCACCTAGCCGTGCAGCCTTCGGCAGATACTTCACGTCTGTGGGCCTGAGTGTCATCTTTGGAAGCAAAAGGGGAAAAGAATAATGACGGGAGCATAACCACAACTACCTTGTAGGGTGTCCTAGGAGGAATAACAGGCCCACAGAGAGAGAGAGCCCTTTCCAACTTTAAAGTCCGGTTATTTAGCTCCCCAAATGAGGTGACATGGGGAGCACAAGGGCATGTGGGCAGAATGAAGAATTCATAATTAATTATGGAATATATTCAACGAGCCTCTATTCCACTGCTCTGGGTTTGAGCTGACTCCCCAGAGGAGAGGAAGAGCCCTTTAGTGGGACAATGGCTGAGAGGCCACGGGGAACAGAGGGCGTTCAGGCAGATGTTACAGCCTGGGACAGATCGTGGGGCCCGAGTGGGTGGAACATGGGGGGAGATGACCCTTGAGCCCGAGGGAGGCCCCCAGAGGCTGCACGGGCACTTCTGAACATACAAGGAGTTAGGATGCCGTGGACCACAGGCTGCATTCCGGTCCTACTGGCATGTCAGGAGATTGAGCTGTCCTTGCATGAAAGGCCGGGGTCTTTGCCCAACTTTCCAGATGCCCAGGGTTTGAACTGCTCCTCCGAGCCAGACCTGAAGCCAAAGGTGGCTCAGGGATGGTGTCTCTCTCTTTTTTCCTTTTTTAAGATTTTATTTATTTATTTATGACACAGAGAGAGAGGCAGAGACACGGGCAGAGGGAGAAGCAGGCTCCCTTGGAGGAACCCAGTGTGGGACTCGATCCCAGGACCCTGGGATCACGACCTGAGCCAAAGGCAAATGCTCAACCACTGAGCCACCTGGGCGTCCCAGAGATGGTGTCTCCTCTCTCCAGGAGCTTGAGTGGGTGAGGGCAGGGGCTACGCGTCCTCTCTTGAGCAAGCCCTGGCTCCCTGGGGCAGGCACGTGCGGCCCCCCATCACTGCAGGGTGCTGGGAGATGCAGGGATGGATGGGATGGCTTTGCCTTGTCCCTGATGCCCCTGGGCTCTGCTCAGCAAGCAGCACCTATTCCCCTCTCCTACAACTTCTCCTTTTCCTACACCCTTAGGACGTCTTCGTGTGCATGATGATATGAAGGTGCTGGCCTGCCTGTGTTGGTCCATATGATTAAAAGAATAAGAAGGGAACTCTTTCTGAAAGTCAGCCCTGGGGTGCAGTTGGTCTCCTGCCACGAGACAGACATCTTTCTGCTGATAGCCAGGAGGTCTGAGCAAGGAGGGAGTTTGCACTCCCTTTGTAGGTCTCCCAGGGCACCTTCACCTCTGAGGGGACACGCTTTCTTCCAGCACAGAGTAATGAAGGGCCACTGGTCACTCAGATCCAGGTTCAAATCCTCACTCTACCACTTCCAAGCTGTGTATCCTTGCACGAATTGGCTTCTCTGTGCCTCCTGAGACCCCACCTCATGCCACCGCCAAGGGAGTGAGTGAACTGAGGTTAAGTGGAGGAGGGTGGTGCCTGGAGTGCGGTGCCTGGAACAGAGGAGGCGCTTAGAGAATCTTTGTTGACTCTGAATCCTTAGACCCTCTGACCGGGGGCAATAGTGAGCTCACTATTGGCCAATCAGTAGTGCCAGTTGTTAAAAACCGGCTTGCTCACACCAGGGTGGAAGTTCAGGCCTGCTCTTTCTCTCCTCTTTTGAAAAGTTCCCCCTGAACCCTCCATAAAGGCAGTGGAAAGAGTCAAAGACGAAGACTTTTTGGATTCCAAGGAACATTTAGTTCGAAGCAGATCAACCAGCCTCCTGCTTGCTGCTAATAATAACTAACGTTTATTAGGCACTTGCCGGGCTGGGCACTCTCCCAGTGTCGCCCCAGCCAATGCTCACACCAGCCCTCTGATGTACACCCCAGATTCACCCCCATCTGGCGTCGGATGGAACTTTCTAGGAAATGGAGCTCGCCTGGCCTCACGCACTTAGTAAGCGGCAGAGTTGGGACACAAACCCAGGCTGCCTGCCCCAAAACCCAAGCCCACCAGAGGAGACTGTCTTCCAAATGCAGAAATCCTTTCCGCAGCCCAACTTGGCCCAACGCGCCAGCTTTTGGGAGAAATACATTCCATCTCTTCCCATAGCCGAACCCGAAAATGAGGCATCTTTCACTTCACATTTCACAGCCTAAATTCTTCCTTGCACATAAAATCTATCAATCCTGCTGGCCCCCTTCCCTCTTCTGGGCACATATTACAGGCTGCTGGCATGTGTGTCTAAATAAACATCCATCAGCCTGGATCCTCGCAGACCGATTCCAAACATTGGCTCGACAGGGTGGCACTCAGGGCTTGCAAACCCGCCACCTTGCCCCGACACACTTCGAACACTCCCCTTTGCGCATCTAGGAAAACCAGAGCGCCTGGCAGTCCTGGGCTTACGGAGAACTTTGTAAAAACCTCTGTTAGACTGAAGTAACCTCTACTCCTGTCCTGCTTATCAGGCTGTGAGCGTTTCAAGGCCGGGGTGGAAGGACTGGCATTTACTGTCTCCTCCGTATCTGGTTCTGAGCCACAGGGGTCACAAGGGGCCCAGATCATGTATGAATGGCGCCCTTTATGGGAGGCTAAAAGGAGAGGTACATTTTTGCAGGTCATACGGCCGCTTTGAGGCAGAACTGCGATTTTTGTGGCCTTCCCCTTATGCCAGGGAGATCATGCACTGTTGAATCTCATCTCCTTGGAGTCCCACAGAGGGTCTGGCCCAGCTTCCCAGCTAATGTTTGTTGAGTGACTGACCAACGGAATAGAAGAATGAATGATCAGATTTCCAGGAGAACCATGGAGCAGGAGCTGTTTAGAAAGATTGAGGGGTCTCGTCTAGAAGGACAAACTAGACTGGAATGCCACTGGCTAATAGAGTTGTTCCATACATCAGATATGGATTACACTTTTCAAAGCACTGGAATACAGTGATATCAATAATAGAGCTTAACATCCTGCCAACGGCATTTTCCACGAATCACCCTTTGTTCCTTCTGACTCTGCGTAAATGGAATTTATTGCATCTGTTAGGTCAGGCCAACCACTTTTTATTTATTTATTTATTTTTTTAGTCTCTTAACCTACAGGAAGGTTTTTCACGTTCTTTGAACTACTTGGATCATTTTTCAACAAACATAAAGATACTACGAATGCCACGCCTAGGCAGACAGGAGAGCGGCAACGCGCTTCTCATCGTGGTTGAGTTTGCAAACCTGATAAGTCTGACTTTTAGAACCAACATTCGATCATCTGGCATGAATTGCCCCTCATTTTCATTGGCTCTTTCCCTTTTGTAATGGTTGCTAGAAGTTTCTTGGTAGAAGAGCATTCAAAGTCATTACCTATTCTTCCTTTTCTCCCAGTGAAAAGTGGCATGGCTAGAAACAGCAAAGCTTACATGAGAACCCGAGTCTCCTGTTACCCAGACAAAATTCTCTACTTAAATATAACTGAGTGGATCAGAGAACCTGGGTGGCTCCATTGGTTAAGTGTCTGACTCTTGGTTTTGGCTCAGGTTATGATCTCACTGAGTGCAGAGTCTGCTTCAGATTCTCTCTCCCTTTCTCTGTCCCTCCCTCTGCTTATGCAAGCCTGCTCTCTCTCTCTCTCTGAAATAAAGATATAAATACATATTTTTTGAAGATTTTATTTATTTATTCATGAGAGACACACAGAGAGGCAGAGACACAGGCAGAGGAGAAGCAGGCTCCCAGAGGGGAACCTGATGCAGGACTCGATCCCAGGACCCTGAGATCATGACCTGAGCTGAAGGCAGAGGCTCAACCACTGGGCAGAGCCACCCAGGCATCCCAAGAAATAAACAAATCTTAAAAAAAACAAAACAAAAACAAAAACAAAAACCTAAACCCAAGTAGATCCTTTTTGCCATGCAAGTGCATGCACTGCTGTTCTAGGTCCTGGAGGGTCCCTCCCCCCCCCCACCCCCGGTAACAGAGTTGGTTTTAAAGTGTTGAAATGCATTGACTGCTAGCAAACCAAGGTCTTACAAGTGGTGATGTGCTAGGTTCCTGTAATGCCCCTCTTAGGAATTTGCCTAGAGAAAATTAACAGAGACATGGATAAAGATTTATGTACCAAGATGTTCATTGCTGTATTATTTATAATGGGGAAAAAAGAAAGTAAGCTAACAAAAAAAAATCCTTATTAAAATAGGGCTGCCATTAAAATAAACTTTTGAGGACTATTTAATGACTTCGGAATAGGTCTAGGATAAAAGGTTAAGTGAAGAAAGTAGGCCAAAAACGTGTAGATATAGCATGAAATGAGACATGGAAAAGTTTGTAATATACATACAAAAATACCCTGAAAAACAATGTACCAAAATGTTAGTAGAGGTCATTCATTCTATGACAATGCCTGGCATCAGTTGACCCCCTTCTATCTATCAGACCCTGAGCTATTCACTAGAGGCACAGTATGCAAAATGAGGGGGTTCCTGCCTTGATGGAGCTTGCTGTCAGGGTAGGAGTGGAAGAAGAGGCGATACTTAGCAAATAGTCAAGAGATTAAACTCATAAGTACAAATTGTGTTATTACTACCAAGAAAGTTACTTCTGTAGAGGGGGATTATGGTGACTGCTATGTTCTTTTTGTTTTATGCCCTTGCAAATTTCTTTAGCTCCTACATTTCCTCCTATGACCGTTATTAACTTTATGATTAGAAAAATAGAGAGCTTTTAGGGAAAAAAAACCACACAAACACAAACCCCCCCCCCAAGTACCTGGGTAGTTTCTAGTGGCCCCACACTGACAGCAGAGCCCCGCTGGCACACAGAGCCACGGGTGAGCCTCTCAGGTGATGCCTGGAGCACGTGTGTGGAAGAGATAGAGACCTTCCCTGGGAGCTACTGGGACTGTATCAGTTTCCTGCTGCCACTGTAACAAATTATGACAATCTCAGTGATGAGAAATAACACCATTTTTTTTTCTTTTATACCTCTGGAGGCCTTAAGTCTGCAATTAGTTTCACTGGGCTATAGAGTCCAGGCGATGACAGGGCTGGCTCCTTTGGAGGCTCCAGGGACCTGGTGGCCGCCTGTAATCCTTGGCTCGTGGTCCCCTTCCTCCACCCTCCATCCTCACATGGCCTCTCCCTCCCATATTCTTGCTCTAAATCCCTACTACAAGGCCTCTAATGATTACATGGAGGGCCCACCTGGATAACCCGGGGTCCCATTCTTATCTCAAGATCCTTAACTTAATCAAATGTGAGAAGTCCCTTTGCCATATAACATTCACACATCCCAGGGATTAGGAACGAAGTATCTTTGGGGGCTGTTATTGAATAGCAGCCATAGGGGCTTATCAAAAGTTTGCAGCTTTCTTGATCTCATCCAACGTTAGCCAACCTTAGAACAGCCCTTGCTTAACGTGGGGTGTGTGTGTGTGTGTGTGCACGTGCACGTGTGCATGTGTTTTTTTGAGCAAAAGGAAAGGATGGAATGTCTGAAAATTCATTTGTGCCACAAACGCTTCTTAAATCTTTGGTAGCTGTCCTCATAACCCACCAGACCTGTTGTTATTGTAAAGAATTTGCTTGGTGGTTTGCATCAAAAAATGGAAGAAATGGCTGGGTACACAAATAAAAAGAGAGAGCGAGGCAGAGAGGGAAGGGGAGGATTATTGTAAGCTAATGCTTGCATTTCAAACATTCAGTCCAGTGAAAACATTGACATCAAGCATTGTGTACGTTCCTGGGAGAGAGCTCTCCGAGTTGTGTATCTCATGGGTGTCATTGGATGTTATTGTTGCCTTGCTAAATATTCATCGATGAATATGTGGAATAAATTCTCTTGTAAACTGACAGAGGGCAAGTAAGGCCTGTCCTTGAGTCTCTCATCTGCATCCTCATTTCTGAAAAACTGTCTATTTGGGCTCGAATGCGTGTGTGTGTGTGTGCGTGCGTGTGTGTGCGCGTGTGTGGGTGCTATGCACTTGGTTAATTTGAGCAGAAGAATCCGGTTTTCAGAGTAGTGAAAGATGCATCTCCCCAGTTTGGGGACCTCCAAGTGGGTGGTGGTTAAAGAAGGCAAGCCTTGCTCAGGGAATGGCTTTGGGGAGGCTGCTGCCGTGCTTCAAAACCAGCGCCTTCAGACCCATGAGGGGGCTGTGGCTTGCTTGTTTGGAGGTCGGGTGGGTTCCAAGGTTAGGGTGACAAAAAAGCCACTATGTGTGCATGTGCACACACACACACACTCAAACTCACACTCATAGAGCAGAGCTTCTCTCTGCTCAGGACAAAGTCCATGAGGGTGGCCATGGACCAGGGTGCTTCCAGGTAGAGAGGGAGACCATGGTGGGGAGACTGTGAGGACGCCGGGTCACAGACCTCGGGAGAGGAAAAGTGGGGGACAGTGATCACTGGAGACTCTGCCAAGGTGGCCCCTTCCCTAGGACACCATTTCCTCCTCTTTGTCCTGGAGAACAGGACAAAGGCAGGGGCAGCTACAGAATGTGTCGCCTCCCCGCCACCTCCCCCAATCACATTAATATGCTCAAGCCCAGTGGGCTGTAGGTGGAGATGAGGCCTTTGGGAGATAAGCAGGTTTAGATGAAAAGGGACCCCTCCATGAGAGTGGGACCCTCCCCCTGGGATCGGTGTCCTTATAAGAAGCGATGCCAGAGTGCCCCCCGTGTCCCCCCCTGCCATGTGAACACACAGTGAGAAGCCGTCTACGAGCCAGGAGAAGGCCTTTCACCAAAACCTCACCATGTGGCTCCTGAGCTAGGACTTCCAGCCCCCACAGTGGTGAGAAAATAAATGTCTGTTGGCCTAAGTCCGCTCCCCCCCGGCTCCCTGCTGACCACCCCGGTCTGTGGGATTTCATTACGGCGGCCAGAGCTCAGATTCTCGGCCCTGGGGTTTTCATGGCACAGCGTGCAGGCATCCACTAGGGTGAACTGTAGTTGTTGGTTTGCTTGTCCGTCTCTGAGTGTCCGCGGGCTCCCTAAGGTCAAAGATGCCCTTAGCACCGCTGCATCCTTGGTGCCCTCCACGCACTCTGTGAGCTGCGTAGGTGCTTGGGGCAGACTTGGCTGCAGTACCCCAACACCTGACGCTGTTCTCTAGGGTCACAGAACACTTACCTATGCACCTGGCCACGTAGACAACTGCAATTTCTCTGCCTTCTTTGCAGCTAGTCATAACCATGTGACTGTGTTTTGGCCACTGTGACAGAATCAAAGGGCTGAACTTCTCTGTCATACCTTTGAAGAGTAGATGCACACCTTCCTTCTCCCGCTGGCCCTTCCAGCTGCCTGGGATGTGGGCGTGACAGGAAGTCACCTGGGCCTTGCAGTCAAGGACATTGGACACAGGGCCAGGGTCAAGTGGGCCTGGCCCACAACACTGTGAGGGTGTCATTCAGCCTTAAAAAATAGGTGTCACTATTTTTGCCCTAATTGTTCACCTGAGAGAGAATCAGTTCTTTTTTTTTTAATTTAGGATTTTATTTATTTATTCATGAGAGACACAGAGAGAGAGAGGCAGAGACACAGGCAGAGGGAGAAGCAGGCTCCCTGCAGGGAGGCCAATGCGGGACTCGATCCCAGGACCCTGAGATCACGACCTGAGCTGAAGGCAGGTGCTCAACCGCTGAGCCACCCAGGCACCTCGAGAATTACAGTTCTTGATGAGGATCTGTTCTTTGGGGTCTCTGTTCCAGCAGCCCGACTAAACACTCATACAATTCTCTGGATGTTTGCTCCCCGAGACACCACGGTCTCTGAGCCCTCTTGGATGCCCCCAGCCATGATTCCTTGCTGTCTCCTCACTGCAGACAGGAGAGCCCTCCCCTTACCCCCAAACCATAGATGGCCCTGTCTTGATTTCCAAAACCCATGAGTATGCTCCCTTATGTGCAAGAGGGACTTTGCAAGTGGAATTAAGTGAGGCATCTTGAGCCAAGGACACATCCTGGATGATCTGGGTGGGCCCAACGTGATCACAAGGGCGCTTACTAGAAAGATGTGACATCAGAAGCACAGGCCCAAGCGAGGTGAGGATGCAACCGTGAGCCAAGAAATGCGGGCCACTTGCAGGAGCTAGAAAAGGCCAGTAAACTGATCCCTCCCTAGACCCTTCCAAGGGAACCAGCCCTGCCAAGCCACCTTAGACTTCTGACCTCCCGAGCAGTGGAGAGAAAGTGTGCTGTTTCGAGCCACTGAACTGTGGCAGCGTGTTAACAGCAGCAACAGGGAACCCATATGCTCTCCTTGGTCCCCGTGGCTCTCTGCGTCCCTGAACACAGACTTTGGGTTCAGGTCTCCAGGTGGATCTGGGCTGGAATCTGCTCTAGCACCGGTGGGCTGCTTCACCAACACTCTGAGCCCACCTCCCGTGTAGGGGAGGCACAGGGAGCACTGCCCCCCAGCTGTGAGTTCCAGGCCCTTGGACTTCCACAGTTCGCCGGTGGGTGCTCTAACTCCTCTCCCAGGCCTCGAGCTCAGATGGCAGGGACTGTGGGATCCCCTCTTCCTCCAGTCCACGGGATTTTCTGGTTTCCTGCTCATCGTGCCCCACTCCCACCCTGTTCTGGACGGGGTCCCCTTCTCCCCATTGGGCCAGTCCCTTCCTCTGGAAGCCTGCTTCGCCCCAACAACAACAATATGGTGCTGGCTGCAGGGGTGAGTTGTGAGTATTGGATGGGGTCACGCTTACAGGGCACACACAGACATTGGCTGATACTGTTACTGGTGCCTGCTGCCTCTTCCATGAAGCATAACCTGATTTCCCCCAGCTCGTTGAGTGACTCCTTCTGTAGTGGCATGAAGCTCATGGCTTCTTATATGGCATCATCAGTCTCTCTCAGGGTAACCAACACTGGGACTGTTCTGGTTTGAGCACAAAAAGCCTCAGATCCCTGGAAACCCCTCAGCCCCAGGCAACCAGGATGGCTAGTCACCCTACTCCCTCTGAATGGCTAGCTCTTTTTTTTCTTTTTTTGAAGATTTTATGTATTTATTTTTGAGAGAGAGCGTATGAGCGGTGGGGAGGGGTAGGGGGAGAGGGAGAAGCAGGCTCCTCGCTGAGCAGGGAGCCTGATGCGGGGCTGGATCCCAGGACCCTGAGATCGTGACCTGAGCCCCCCCAGGCGCCCCATGAACTGCTAGCTCCTGAAGACAAGGACCTGTCTTACTCATCACCACACGCCCAGAATGCTGCGTGACCAGGATGTAGGTGGAAGTAAACCAGTGTCCAACTAAAGAAAAGAAGAAAGGAAAGAGGGAGGGAAGGAAGGAAGGAAGGAAGGAGCAATACTATTTTGAAATATCACTCGTGTTTTGTCTTCTTGGAAACTCAGATTCTCCTCCCACCTCCTCGCTCCCTCGCAGGACCCTTGAACTTGAAGCTGAGGCCATGAGGCTTTCGCTCCGGGGAAGCGAGGGCTGATACTGCCTGGAACAAAGAAGTGTTGCTCTACTTTGAGTTTCGACTGGCCTTTAAAAATAAAAACTCATTGTGAGGTAATGTTCTTGCAAGCCAGGCTCTCTGAAGAGAAAAGCTATTTTCTCAGAACGCCTCCAGAGCCGGGTTTTAGATCTCAGGAGCCGAAGCTGGGAGGACCCATGGGAGGGTGATCCGTAAGGTGGGAAGGAGGGCAGATTCTGGTGCATGGGAAGGGAGGACGCTCGGGGTCGGGATGAGCATCCGGGGGGGGGGGGGGGGCCATGTCCCAGGGTCTGGTCCCTGAGCAGGGCGCTCCTTCCATGTTTCCTAGGCTCGACATGGAGACCCCCACGGGAGCAAGAGGTGGGTGCAGAGTGGTGGAGAGAGGTGGCCAAGGGAAGAGGTCCGGTTAGCGGGCCCAGGGCGGCCCACCAGGCCCACCCTCTCTGGCAAGGTGCCCAGAGAGCAACGGAGAGTCTGCAGACTCCGGGAGGCCCAGCCGGGCTGGAGTCCTGAGGTGACCTGGTGGGGCGAGGGGGCCACTGGAGTGGGCCCTGGGGACCAGGACCAGTGAGCAGCGGCACATCACTCAAGGACCAGCAGACGCCAAAGCAGGATGCCCAGAGTCCCAATGGCAGTGCTACTCCTCAGGAGGCACAGAGGGCCCAGGGGTGAGTATCGCCCCACCTGGGGGTCACTTAGGGCCTCACAAGGCCTTGCTCTGCCCCCAGCACTGCGGGGACCCCTTGGGCCCAGACTTCATCGTGGGAAGGGAGAAGGGAGGGTCCTTGAAAGTGGGCGAGGGCGGCTTGGGTGGCTCAGTGGTTTAGCACCGCCTTCGACCCAGAGTGTGATCCTGGGGTCCTGGGATCGAGTCCCACGTCGGGCTCCCTACATGGAGCCTGCTTCTTCCTCTGCCTGTGTCTCTGCCTGTCTCTCTGTCTCTGTGTCTCTCATGAATAAATAAATAATCTTAAGAAAAGAAAGAGAAAGAAAGAAAGAAGAAAGAAAGAAAGAAAGAAAGAAAGAAAGAAAGAAAGAAAGAAAGAAAGAAAGAAAGAAAGAAAGAAAAAGTGGGTGAGAAGTCCCAAAAGACACTAAGCTTTCCCCTGGAAGTGACGGCATAGCCTCGCTGGCAAAATCAGGGTTTCTGCTGTCACAGGGCTCGGGGTAGGGAGCAAGATGAAAGCAGTCACCGAAGACAAATGAAGTCACAGTTTTCTGCACACGTGCATCGTCCCCGTTGAGGGACTGAAGGGAAGGAAGGAGACGTGTGAGGGGTGTAACTCCTGCTGGATGAACTTGCTTCTCGCTGGCCTTCTAGAAGCTTCTCACTGGCCTGTGGCCAAGGGTGTACACCCCGAGGTGGCGAGCAGGACTGTGCAGCAGGGGGAGGCGGAGGTCCCCGCAGGAGCTGGCCCCGGGCTGGTCAGGTCTGGTCAGGAGCCAGGGAGGAGCAGAGAGGGGTACGGGCCATCCTCAGACCCCCGGGGCTCTATCAGGCCCCTGCCCACCTGGAATCCCCTGGAGGTGGTCCTCGGGGAGTCCCCACATTCGAGCCTTCTCGAGGTATTGCCAAGGTCACCCAAGGAAAGTGGACATGGCACCTTCGGGGACCTTCGGGGACAAGTGGCTTTCCTGTCGCTGGGCCACCCTGTCTGGGGGCTCGGATGGGGCTCGGAGAGGCACCCGGTAGCCTCCACCTGTGCTGGCTGAGCTGCTCTGCCAATCGGGGTTTCTTGGCTGGAAAACCTCCTCCGCGTCCCAGAGTGGGGGTGGACCTGAGGTCAGAGGGCATGGCCCATTCTAGAACCGTAGGATGTCAGAGCTGCCAGGCCTCCCACGCCTCCAGCCTGCCATGCGTGGAGGAGGGGGCCCAGGAGGCTCAGGCCACTTGCCCGAGGTTGCACAGAGTCAAAGGCAAGAGCAGGATGAAAGCCCCGGTCTCCCGACGCCCGGCCTCGGGCCTCCTCCCCAGGCATTGCCCTGCCTCTCGTTCTGTTTCTTCCTCCCTTGAGAGTTGCCCTCTCTGGGCCGCGGGAGCAATCAGAGCCCTTGGTGCGCCTTCCCTGAGGGTCACCTTTCCGAGGACAGAGGGTGGTCTGTGATCACGCGTCTCTGAACGCAGGGCCATTCAGGAGACGGACAATTTGAGCAGCTGCCCCAGAGGACTTGCTCTCCCCCTGGCCACCTCCGGTCCTCTTTTCCTTCTGGGCACATGGGAGGACCCCACTTCCTGCCCCCTGCCACTGGAGAGGCGGGGGGACCCGTTCTGGCCAATAGGCTGTGAGAGGGAGTGACCCACATCTCTTCCTACCTGCAGCATTTAACTGCTAGCCGGGAGACCCTCCCGTACTTTGTATTCTTGCGGCCGTGACTGAGAGGCCACACGCAAGACGGCAGAGCCACATCACCCTGCGTCCCCCAGTGCTGTGTGAGGCAGGGTGCCCTGCCAGGGGACGCTTAGCATCATGTATCGAGCAAGCGAGATCTCAAGGTTGCTTAGGACAGCAGCAGAGCCTAGAGCATCCTGCTGGTTACAAATAGGGACTGCTCTATGCACAGCCTGCCCCCCTTCTGGAAGAAAGAACCACCAAACACGCCATAAATGGCCCTTCGGGTGGGAGTGGGGGTGGAGGCCGTGTCTTCTTGTGTGAGGGGCAGCATGAATTTATAGTGAAGGAGGTGACTTGCCCGGTATAGATAGAAAGGGGTGCCGCAGGATGCTGGTGTGGGAGGGGTGGGAGTGTTGTTTGTTTTAAAGATTTTATTTATTTATTCATGAGAGAGAGAGAGGCAGAGACACAGGCAGAGGGAGAAGCAGGCTCCATGCAGGGAGCCCGATGAGGGACTCCATCCCAGGACCCCGGGGTCACCCCCTGAGCCGAAGGCAGACGCTCAGGCATCCAGCCAGGAGCCACCCAGGCATCCCAGGGCAGGGAGTGTTTTATGCAAATCTAGATTCTCTTCCTTTCTGCAACCCCAGATTCTGATTCCTTATGTCAGAGGCTGAGCCAGGAATCTGCATTTTTAACAGGCAGTCCAGGTGAGTGGGCTGCCTGAGGTCTTTGGGTCATGTCTTGACTCATCCTCACGCAACACTCCCGGCAGACCCGGTTTTGAGTCCTGAGGCCGTCAACTAGCTGTTGGCTTTGGGGAAGACAGTTACTCTGAAACTCAACCACTTTTTCTGTAAAATAAAGAAAATGCTAGTTGACCCCCAGGGCCGAGTTAAGAATTCAGTGTGAAAGGGACGCCTGGGTGGTTCAGTGGTTGAGCATCTGCCTTTGGCCTAGGGTGTGACCCCAGGTCCTGGGATCGAGTCCCGCATCGGGCTCCCCACAGGGAGCCTGCTTCTCCCTCCTCCTGTGTCTCTGCCTCTCTCTGTGTCTCTCATAAATAAATAAATAAATAAATAAATAAATAAATAAATAAATAAATAAATAATCTATCTTAAAAAATAAAAAAGAATTCAATGCAATAAAGTGCTGTAGCATAGCACCTGGCACAAGGTTTCCTAGTTTCAGCAATAGTGCTGGTGGTAATTATTATATTCCCTTATTATTAAAAGGAGAAATCTGTGTGTCTTTGACAGGGTGGGGGTGCGGTGGGCAAATCTCTTGAGGAAACACAGCATATGACCAAGAAGCCCCAACTCACTCATTTGAGAGTCACCATCCGTTGGGGTCTGTTAGGCTAATTCCTGCCACCATCACCCTGCTGCTCGCCCATGAGCTTTTCTTCTTGTGACATCTTGTAAAAGGCTCAGGCACAGATCAGTTCCCAGGAGGAGGGACACTGGGCCGACAAACAGCATGTGTCCGTGGTGAATACTTAGTGATACCTGGGGGTCGGCTCTGCCACCACTCACCCCTCCCTTTGTGGGTCAATGGTTCCTGGGCCGTTGCCGTGTCCCCAAAGTCCAGTCAAGGCTTGTCACAAGCATGGGCCCAATGAACACTAGCTGTGGTTCAGAGAGCCAGGGCTCTCCGCTTCCTCAAACCACGTAGCATCTTAATGGCCTCCCCGGGTGTCTAAAGTTGCAAGTTGCCCATTTATTCAGCCAGGAGGAAGCCTTCCAGGAAAGACTGGAATCCTGTGTTTCCAGGAGTACACTCGATATCCTCTTAATTCTGGGTTCCTGATGAATGGCAGCCACCTTTCTACCTGCGTGGCCTGATGAGCTCCTAGTTGTGCAGGACTGAGAGCAGGTGTCACATTCCCCAGATGCCTCTCAGGCTGGCTGGGTCCTCCTGACGCCCCTGTCCCTCCCTGGAGCTTCCCTGGACCGTGGCATTGAGCGCCCACCCAGCGGCGGTCTGCTGATGGCCGTTTCCCCACGCAGAGTGGGAGCTCCTTGGTGGTCGGGGGTGCGGGTGTCAGCTGCGCCCAGCCCCGCTAGGCTCTCAATGCACAGGTGTGGCGTGAACAGATGAAGGAAGGGGTGGGCGTAAACCCACCATCGAACCTTAACAAACCCACGACCACAGGCCACACCAGCAGCACTCTGCTGGGGGTGGGGTGGGCCTGCCTTGTCTCTGGAACACAGGCTCCTCATCATGCACTCAGAGATGCATGTGTGGGTTTTCTGTTTGAGAGCGTGGGTCTCCCGGGGAAATTCCATAAGTAAATAGGAGGCTTGTCCTCGACCTACTGTGTCATCACAGGGGGCGGGGAGGGCCCTGGCTCATTCTTTGTGGGTCACATCAACTTTAATGTTTCCCCCTCCTGTCGGCTCCCCTCCCCCCCCCCGCCTCGCCCCCCGCCCCAGCAAGCGGTGCACCTAGAGACTAACAGGAGAAAGTTAGCTGAAGTTCTCATGGCCTCTGCTCCGGGATTCCGACTTTCCTGGCCCTTGGCCAGCCTACCCTGCAGACACCGGGTCCCCAGGGCCGGGAACTTGATGCTTCATATGTTTGTTTTTCCTGTGGGTGGAGTGCATGGATGCTCAAGGGAGGTGTTCGATCATGGCTGGTGACTGACGGGCTGACCAGAGACCAAATGATAGATGGGGAAGGAAAAGGAATTTGCCTCCCTAACCTATAGCTCATATGGAAGAGCCATCAGTGATACAGGAGCTGGTTATCAAATTAGGGACCTACTTGGATCCTTTCCCTGTGCTGCCTGACAGGGTGGATCAGTGCCCCCATAAGAGGAGAAAAGATGCATCTGGAGCTCAGCACACCCCAGCAGCTCGGTGTCACGAGGGGTCGTGGGACTCCAGGTGTGCCAGGCCCACCCCTGGCTCGCGGAAGCCCCCGGGGTACATCTTCTCACCTCTGTTATGGGGGTTGCAAAACCTGTGCTGCCTGCCTCCAGAGTTCTGGCTGGGGTGGGGACCCTGGTGTCTACAAAGCACATCTGACTACGAGCAAGTGATCGTACATTTCACCAGCCAAAAGCTTGGCAGGAGCGGACATGGAGCCCATTAGCTGTAGTGGAGGTCTGGGGTTTCTGTGGGCTCCATTTGCCTGCCAACCCCATTTGGCCAAGGCTTAGGAATCTGGCCCGGATTTCGCCAGGCTGGTGTCAATGTGTCTGGATGCTGCGTCCATACTCACGGGTCATTGGGTAGCCTTCCATCAACCCTCCGCCCGCATCATCTATGCCGGCGGAGCTCATCTCGTTGCTTCAGCAGACTTTCCCGCCGTGTGCCAAGCTCTGTGTTAGGTGGGATGTGGTGTATTAGTTTCCTACGGTTGCTAGAACAAGTCACAAATTTGCTGGCTTTAAACAACACACATTTATTCTTTTATAGTTTTGGAAGTCAGGAACTGGATATGGGGTGAAAGTGAAGGTGTCAGCAGGGCAGTTTCTTTTTGGAGGCTCTAGGAAGAACTGTTTCCTGCCTTTCCCAGCTTCTAGAGGCCACCTGAACTCCTTGGCTTGGGGCCCCTTCTGTCATCTTCAAGCCAGATGTGTAATAGTTCCAGATCTCTCACATTGCCTCTCCCCTTGGACTCTCGGCAAGGCCCCTGCCTCTTGCTACAAGGACCCTTGTGATGACACTGGGCCTGCTCAGATAATCCAAGACACCCTCCCCATCTCAATGTCCTCAACTCAATCACATCTGCAAAATCCCTTTTGCCGTGTAAGGGACATATCCACAGGTCCCAGGGCTCAGGATGTGTCTTTGGGGACCTTTATTCAGCCCACCAGACATGTTCCCTGCCCTCGAGGCAGAGGTGACGGGCGGCACCCCTATGTTCCAGATGCCAGGATGCTAGTCACCCCTGGTCCTGGCCTGCATCTCTCGGTGACACTCACTCCACCCGGATGCTCCACAGAAAAGGAACATGATGGGGCTGGACTTAAACCGTTGACCTAGTTAGCAGGATGAAGGAATTGGGCTCTTGGGGGGCTGTGGCAAGACATCGTTAAATTATTTAGCACTGTGTGCATTAGAAGGCCATTATACAAAGTAGCGAATTATAAACACCGACTTCCACAATAAGGTAATAAAATAAATAATACATTAACGAGGTGCAGTGCTCCCGAGTCGGAGTGGCTGGCGATGACGGAGGCCTGCCGGGCGCGAGGCCATAAAGCTGCGGGCACTGAGTGAGGCTGACACGCGGCGGGGTTGGCCGGGTCTCCCACCTGCCTGGCCTGCAGGTGCCCAGGCTCCAGGGCAGAGGGCTTACCACCCATGCCGAGGCGGCCGGGGTGCGTCAGTCTGGAGCTTGTTGTGAGGTTTTCTGTGAGGCTATGGGGCCCCCTTACCTTGGTGCTTGGGTCTGTTCTCTGCCCTCCCGAGATGCCTGCTGAGCTTAGAAGTGGCATGGGGTTAGTTGCAAGGCTTTGGACCCCCAGTGGCCTGGGTTCGAATCCTGATTCAGCCTCTTACTAAGCCCTGGTCTTCTCACTGGAGAAATGAGCGGTGCTGAGTATCTGTGTGGTAGCCCCTGTGGTGAGGTCTGATGGGAGCCCCGTGTGAAGCTCGGAGAGTGGCAGGGGATAAGATGACAATTAGCTTTTGGTTCATAGCTATTAGTATTGTGACCGGCTAACTAATGGTCCCCAAAGAGAGCCAGGCCCCAACCCCCAGAATCTGTGAGTACGTCACCGTACACAGCAATGGGGGCATCCTCTATGTGATTAGGTTAAAGATCTCAAGCTGGAGAGACCATCCCGGACTGTCCGGTGGATCCTAAATGTGCTCCTGAGTGTCCCTACCACGGGAGGCAGAGGAGAGTTTGCACAGAAGACAGAACAGCCTCTAAAGCCCGATGCTACAGTTGCTGGCCTTGGCGGTGAAGGATGCGGCTGTGAGCCAAGGAATGCAAGGAACGCAGCTCTAGAAAGCTCTAGAAGCCCAGGAAATGGATTTTGTCCTAGAGCCTCTGGGGGAGGGGGAGCACAGGCCCGCTGACCCCCTGGTTCCTGCCACTGATACCAGGTTTGGGCTTCCGACCTCCAGAGTGGAAGAGAGTAAGTGGTGGTGTTCAAACTCGCGGATTTTGCCGTGATTTGTTACGACAGCCAAGGAAACCACTACGGTGATCACCGCCCAGCTCTGTGGGTGCTGGGAGGGAACGCACCAGGCACGGCTCTGTCTCTTCCCCAGCTACTCCTGCCTCGTGGATCTGCATATTCAATATTTGTTGGGTACTTGGTATGCTCTGCGTGCTTTCTTTCTGTGTTAGATCTACAAAAATAAGGCTAGGCGGCTCGCACACTATTGTAAATAGAAAGCTTCCCCACGGGGTCAAGAAAGTAGACAGACTGGGGGTTCTGAGATCACACTGACCTGAATTTCAGTTCTAGCTCTAATTAGTTGTGTATCTCTGGGCAAAGTGTTTAACCTCTCAGGGCCTCGCAGCCTGGGTCTTCAAAGCAAAAGGACTAATAAGTACCACCTCCCTCATGGTGTCTGTGTGGGGACTAAATAGGTGAAAGCACAAAAATTTTAGAGCACTGTCTGAAGCATACATCACTTGCGAAGTGTCAGCTTTTATTTTGAGAGAGCAAAACAGAAAACCATATTTCAATTACGTCAGGAAGTTTCCTTCTGCATTCCCGGCAGAGGAATCCGTATGTGCAAAGGCCCTGGGGCAGGACGAAGTTGTGAATTCAAGAAACTAGACAAAGATGAGGGGAGAGCATGGCATCAAGTAAGGATGTGGGGCAAGCTGAGGCCACACGAAGCAAATTCTTGGAAGCCACTGGGAGGATTTGATCTGTGTCCTGGTAGCCATGGAAAGCTTTAGAATAGGTTTTAGGCTGGGGAGTGATATGGTGGGATTTGTACCCCTTAAAGATTACTCTGGCGGCTGACTGAGATGGGAAGGCAGGGAAAGTCAGAGAGGCTACAGGAAGACTCGAGAAGGGTTTTAGTGACTTGGAGGGGAGAGTCAGGGATGCTTCTCAGTGACAGGTGTCGTGGATTAGGATCAAGAAAACTAAGAACCTGAGTAGAAGTCAGGAGAAGCAAGAGAAACAGCATTTTCCGAGGCCCACTTGCACGGAGGAGCCTGACGTATATGGAGTAAAGTGGAAGACAGGGTGGGAAGGAGGTGGGGAAAGGCAGATGGAGTCCCAGAGTGAAAGCAACAGAAGATAAGGACAGTGCGGTTCAGATGCCCAAAGAGACCCTCCTGCCGAGGGCTGCCCTGTGCAGTGGTGCAGGCTGGTCACTGCGCAAGGGCACACCTGTAGGCTATCCTGCCCTGGTTTAACCCCTGTCACGGTCATCCCGGGGATGGGAACACATCTCAAGGCTCCAGCGTCTGGGTGGGGGGGTGCAGAACAGTGAGGAGGAACCGCTGCTCACTGCTTGAGGGATTCCCAGCAGGCCTCCTACCCATCAGCCTCCGCTTCTTCTTCTGGGAAAGGGGACAGTACATCTGCTCTGCTCACCTGAGTCCCAGGGTTTAGAAAGGATGCAGGGCGACTGCACAGCACCCAGCACTCTCTGCAGACCGCCAAGTCCCCACAGCATGGGGCACAGGTTTTGCAGCCTTGGCTCCGTAGCTCAGGGGGGAGAGCACTGGTCTTGTATTTCCCAGCCTTGCTGAGTCTCCACAGAGCACTCCAACCCCACCTCGGCACGCGGGCCCTGACCTCCGGGTCGCCGAGAGACCTTCGCGGACCTTGGGCGGTCTCTGTTAATGCTGCTTCCTTCAACAGCGATCATCCCCATTGGTCCTTGGCTTTCTATTTGGGTTTGGTTTCCTTCGCCTCGTCAAACTATAAATTGCACACACCCCTTCTGTCTTGGCCACTTTTGTACCTCCAGCGCCTAGAACCACGCCTGGTACGTATCAGGTGCTTGATCCCTATTTATTGAGTGACTTGAAGGAATGAGTGGGTTTAGGGCGCCCGGAGAACCCCTCCGTCTGTCTCATATGCACCGACACCTGAGTACTAACTGAGGGCATACCCACAGGGGTTGCATTGAGGCTGGATCGAATTGAGTACAGGGAAAGGGATCTGCTTGTCCTTTCTAGAAAGGGACAAAGAAGCAGAGAAGGTTCTGTGGAGGAGCTGAGAATTGGACTTTTGAGTATGAACAAAAGAGAAAGGGATATATGCGTGTTTTAAATTTTGTTGAGAATTTGAGGATGTGCCTGATGCCCAGAGTGATCCAGCTTGTCCCTTGTTCCCACATGAGCCTCAGCTAAGAACGGTTGATCCGAGCTCCCTTCCGTCTGAGTTCACAGAATGAGAAAGCCAGGTCACGGAGACTTTAAGAGGGCGCTAAGAAAGCAGGATTGCTTTTTGATTCCGATCCATCACGTGTTAATCATGGACTGTGAGAACGTTCTAGAAAGGTGTTTCGGCCTCTCTGGGATCCTTCTGTGGAGGTTCCCATGGAGAGGGGTTGTAGACCCACAGCTAAGGGTTTGTGCTGTGGCTTCCCTCTGCCGGGCAGCCGTAGCAAAGGGAGAGAGCCTCGAAGTCTTGTGCGTGTCCTGCTTGAGTTTCTGGGAAATTAATCTTTCCCATCTGCTCTGACCTCTCTCTCTCAGCTACTGAAGTAAGCCTTCCTCTCTTGTCTCGTATTTTCTGGAACGTATTTAGGACTCATTTTGGAGGGAAGCTCCTTGGAACGAGCGATCCGTGCATCTTGGTGAACTCTTCCAACGCAAATGTAGAAAAATCAAATTTTTTTTTCGTAATGAGATTTCCCTAATGTCAATTTATTTATTGGATGCTTTCTGAGCTGTCCTCAGGTGCTATGGCTGTGGCCCCAGCCCCTGCCTCAGTCAGATACGATTTCACTAATCAGAAGGGTTTGGAAAATATTTTACCCTTGACAGTGACCTGTATTACAATTAAAGCTTATGATGTGGGCCTCTTATTTGCCTAAGGAGACAACAAGATTTGCTATGTAATTTGAGAAGCACTTACAGTACAGCTATCCATGCTGTAAGCTGATTATAAATAAAGTTCAGCCCAACTGCTTCCCTAAGAATATCAGGATTCACAGTCAAAGAAAAGGACACAACCCCGATGAGCAGTTGCTCTGCATTGCTTTTGTACATAAATCAGATTCTCTTAGCAACTGCTGCATATCATGTTTATTAAACACCTCCTGGTTATTATAGAGCAGGGTACTAAAAATCCCTCTCAAAGTCTCAGAAAATCTTTTCGCACATCAACTATTTTAAAAGTCTACTGGGTCGGGGGCAAGTAGCCTTCTTTCTGCAGAAGAGGCACTTTGGGGGCTCTGGGTATTGGGTGGGCTCTAGGAGTCATGTGATGAGAGGGTTTTTTTTTTTCCTCATTTTGTTTTCTCCCCTGCAGAGCAACGTGGTGCAGAGCAACATGGTGGGTCCCCACCCACCCACCCAAAGGAAGGGAAATGAATTTTTTCTTTTGTCATTGCAAACAGAGAATTGGAGAGGAGACCCTTTGAGCTCCAAGGGGCGTAGGACACTGCGATGGGACACAGGTGGTGGGACAGATGAGACCACGGAGCAGAGAGAGGAGGTGATGTGTGCTCACGTGATGACACGGGAGGGAAGGGCAGGGTGCCTGCCCACAGTCCTGTGCTCCGCTTCAGTGCACGAAAGCTTTCCAGCGTCTTTATGCCTCCAGCTGATTTATCTTAATGCACTAATCGTGGCTGTATTCTTAACGTATAATATTCGAACAGTGCACACTTAGAGAAAGCAAAAGGCAAGGCCCCTGCCCCTGTCACTCCCCTCCCAAAGCCACCTCCTTCTGCCTGGCTATGCACAGTGTGACATCTGACTCAGGATGCCCATGGGATTAAGGCCCTGGATGATCCAGTGGGCATTAAATGTAATCACCAATGTCCTTATAAGGAAGAGGCAGAGGGGGGTTTGACACAGCCTGTCATCTCTTTTGCTGGGCAAATATATATATATTTATATATATATATGTTTTATATGCATATGTATACATACATATATATTTTTTATACACACACACACACACACACAAAAGTTGGTTGGTAGTTTTTCTATAAGCAACTTCATATTGCACAAATTGTTTTTTTCTCCCTTAACTATAGCTCAGAAATCTTTTGATATCAGTGTGTACAAACCTGCCTCACACTTTTTAGCGGTTAAATAGTATTCCACACCGGTGATACACACCATTCATTCAACCCTTCCCCTGTTTGGAGCAATCAGCTCCCTTCCACTTTTTTTTTTTTTTTGGCTGTTACAAGTGACGCTTCAACGAACACCTTCTACAAGCTATTTGCATGGGTATTCGAGAATTTCTCTAAGATAGATGCCTGGGAGTGAAACTGCTGGATCAAAGGGTATGTGCAGTTTAAATTTTAATAGACGCTGCCCGATTGTTCTCTAAAAGGACTGAACTAATTCCCATTCCCACCAGGGGGATTGGAAGCTCTTTTAGGCAGACAGATAACTTTGCTGACAATTTTGTATGAAGGGCTTCACTTTAAAAGACTATCTTTCAATTCCCATTAAGGATCTTATAAAAAAAAAAAAACCACAAAGCCTTAAAAATATTATGCGATCATGGATTCCATGGTGGAAGAAACTAGAAAAGGTGGAAAGAGAGGGAAAAAATTAATAAAAGCCCAAATCACCCATAATTCCCCCAACCTCTGATAATCACACGTAGGAGCTTTTTCTTCTAGGCTTTTCCGAAGCAGAATAGACGTTTCCATAATACAGGACACTTGGCACGTTTTCCAGGTCTCCGCTGTCACGAGCCACGCTGTGGTTTCTGCTCAGGCATCCGTGTGCATGTGCCCTGTCCCTCCTATGTACTTCATCCTCCTTTTCTGCTTCTCTGCAGTGGTTTCAGAGCCCCGCCAAGGCTCCCGAAGCAGGCTGCTACACCTTGGGTTTGGGGCACGTTTCCCTGGAGCCTCCCCAGGGGCCACGGGCACCGCGTCGCTCCCTGTGTGCGCCCACCTCTGCCTCTCCCTCCCGGCACCATCGGGGACTGCTCTGACCTCCTAAATTGACAGAGGCCTGCCTCTGCCCAGAGAGGCCTGTATCGGTTTCCTGGGGCTGCCATCGTTGGCAGACAGAAACGTCTTCTCTTACAATCCTGCAACGGACCTCAAGGTGCTTGCTCTCTTAGAAGGCTCGAGGGGTCACTCCATCCTAGCCTCTTCCAGCTTCTGGAGGCTCCTGGCCTTGCCTTGTGCCCATCTCTGCTTTGGTCTTCACATGGTCTTGTTTCTCCTCTGTGTCTGTGTGTCTCTTATAAGGACTTGTCAGGTTTAGCCCCTCAACACCCCCCATAATCCAGGACAATCTCATCCTGAGACCCTTCACTTCATTCCATCCCCAAAGACCCTTTTCCTTTTTCTTTTTCTTTTTTTTTTTTTCTTTTTTGGAAAGACCTTTTTTGACATATGGTCACAGTCACGGACTCTAGGGGTCTTTCAGGGAGCCACCACTAAAGCCATGACAAGACCCACTAGTGTCCTCCTCCTTCCCATCAACTGCACCTGCTCCATAACCTCTGCACTCATAAAGCCCCTTTTCACAGCCAGAGAACCCTGGGGCCTTTAGGTGCTGAAAGTCTTCAAATCCATGGCCTTTGGGGCTGCTCCTCAAGTCCTGGCCAAAGAATGAGACCTTGTTTGGGGTGGTACTGCATCCCACATGCTTCTCTGAACAGATCTTAGTAATTTGCCTCCTCCAAGGGTGGTTTCTGCATGTATCTGGCCTAAGTCTCATGCATCACAGCGGGAGACATGAGGCCAAGGGTTGCGGAGGCTGGGATCTGCAATCCCTTGGACAAGACGGAATGGCAGTCACCAAGATACAGCAAGATTTTGTACTAACACCCAGGCCATAAGGTGATGTAAGATGGCTTTGTTGGCTTCCAGAGCCTTCAGTCCCCATGTGCATCTCCCGGACCCTGGCATGTCTCCATTCTTTATGGATAGGTTTGATTTTTAGAAACGGTCATGAGCCACAGGGGACTAGAACGCTTCATGAGATGGATGACAAATAAGCTGGAGAAACCATGTGGAGTGAAGAAGGATGGGGATGATGAAGCCAGAAGGGGAGCCAAACAGAGAGCAAGTCTAGAGGTGCCCTTGGGGGTGGCGAGCTCCCCCCCAAGTCACTGTTCCATATGGGCCCCCAGGCAGACTTCTCACATTTTTGTCCTGAAAAAAAGAGAGACTCATTTTGTTCTTTCCAATACTCAAAACCAAGGGTGGGCATTTCGCTGGGGGACACTTGCCGTTTTGCCTTCCCACTCCTACTCTACTCCCAGGGCAGACGTAGGGTTGGGATATTGGATCAGAAGTCCAATTGGAGCTCCAGCCTCACCGGTTGTTCTGAGCCCTTTATGTTTTGAGCCAAAAACAATCATTGGCGTCAATGGGACTCGGAGAGAGTCATTCCCTATTGTGTTTCGTGTGTATGTGTGTGTCTGATTAAAAATACAGACACAATAAAACAACTTCCCACATCCAGTCACCATCACTTCATAAACAAAAGGAGGTTTTAGCAGCAAAAAAGTAGCAATCATATCATGTCTGAGTAAGATAAGGCCTTTGAATTGAATAGATTTTGCTTTAAGAAAATCTCACCGTCGGAGTCTCATTTTTCTCACTTGGCTGCCGGTTAGTGACAACTTTGTTGATGAACTGACACTAGATGACCATGAATGGGAACCAGAAGACTCAAAACCAGAGTCAGGTGTTACCATCTAGTTGCCCTTAAAGCTCGAAGCTCCTCTGCAAGGCAGGCAGACACTGTGGTCCCATGTTCCTGGGAGACTAAGTGAATTTGCTCATGTGCACACAGTGGCTTGGGATGGGGGGCAGTGGGAACCCGGTGGGCTTGGCTCCGAACACTGTGTCCTTTCCCGTCCTCTGCTCTGGGAAGGAACCAGGACCTCACTCACACCAGCACAGGTCTTGGTGGAGCCAGTCCCCCGCGGGAGGCCAGGCCAGGCCCTGGGGTTAGGGACTCAAATAAAGCACCAGCCCTGACCCCAGCGCACTGGCGCCCCAGCCCAAAGAACCAGCCTGTTGATGCAAAGCCACAGATGCCACACAGCCGGAAAAGCCAGGTCACTGCGAGGAGTTACAGGGTGGGAGCCTGGGGACAGACGGCAGGGAAGACGTATGTGTTTTGTCTTTCACTGACACGGAATCTGAATGTGCAGGTGATAAAGTTTACAACGATCCAACCAACCAGCAGGAGCAGGCGAGTCTCTGTGGAGGGCGATTTGATCATTTATATCATTTTTAAAGATGTGCATTTCCTTCGAACCAATAATTCCACAGCCAGGAAATTATTATTATTTAAGATTTATTATTTATTTTTAGAGAGAGAGAGAGCAAGTGGGGAGGGGAGGGACTGAGGGAGAGAGGGTCTTAAGCAGACCCCATGCCCAATGCAAGAATCGATCTCACGACCCTGAGATCATGACCCGGACCGAAACCGAGTCAGGTGTTCAACTGACTGGGCCACCCTGGAGACCCAACTAGGAACTTATCTTAAGGGACATAATCAGAGACATGTGCAAAGGTGACCATCCCAAGGACGTTCACTACAGTCCTACCTGTGATACGGAAAGCCTGCCTGAAATACAAACTTTTGTCCTCAAAGAGAGCTCTGCAGAGTTGAGTGGTGCATGGATTCGGGTTGTTTTCCCATCAAAAAAGAGACGGGGGGGGGGGTGGGGGAGCAGTCTGGGGTAGGGCATGCCTGGAGGCTGAGTTCGTGACCTCAAGCAGGTCATAACCTCTTGGGTGCTCAGTTTTGGGCTATGGAAGTGGCAAGAAGAGAAGCAGCCTTGCCAGAGTCCCCGAGAGCTGGACAGGCGCGGGACAATAATCTCATCTATCGACGGGTGGGGGCCCCGGAGACGGGAGCCGCTCCTTGCAGGTCTAAGTGAGAGTTGTCATTTAAAAAAATTCGTTTGCCATCTCCGCTTAAAGCCCTTTGAATCACAGCACCTTGGTGCAGGACGGGTCAGAGACAGGGCTGAGCTGAAGGACGCAGCGGGGGCGGTTGCCAGTCTGTGCGAGGCGGGCCCCGGGGCTTGAACAGGGGGTGCAGAACCGCAGGTCTGTGCCACTTGGGTCACTCACACTCCCCTGGTATTTAGCGCGAGAGGAGGAGTAATTGCCCTGGCAGTGTCCTGGCTGAATTCCAATTTGGGTGATTACATTCTTCCTACTTAAAATTCCCCTCTCCGGTATCCATGGGAGAAGCAATTCTTCAAACCCTCTCCTGTTCGGGGGGCGGGAGGGGGGGAGGAATTAAAAGAAAGGAACCCGCCTAGCCTTCTCCAGCACAGAGTACATAGGACCGCTCTGTGCACCCAGGAGTGGTTGCTTTTTAAATTAGGGAGTAGACCAACCCCACTGGAATACATCCGTCACACAGGCTGAAATTTTCCAGAAAGATTCCGTTCAAGGAGGGAAGCGGTGGGAGCGGGGGCTACACGCCTGAACGTGGAGCAGACGGATGTGAAGAGGGTCTCCTCTGTGAGGCTCAGGCCCGGGCGCCGTGGGGTTGCAGCTCAGACCTCAGACCGGCCCCGCTGCACCCCCGGCCCTCCCCGGGGCCCCTCCCGCCTGTTGCATGCTCCTAGTGCTTAATTATAGAATATGAAATTGTTTCCTTTCCTTTGGATGCTATTGGGAATGATGTATGGATAACAGCTTGAGAATTCAAATTATACTACAGATCAACATGACCCGAGAGAAGAAAAAATGTTTTGACTATTACACTAAACAAACCGGGCTGCGTGTCAGAGAGACGCGGGCTGTGCAAAGCTCCACGTGGGTGATTTGCACCCGTCCTAAGTGGCTCTCTTAATGAAAGGGCGCCAGGACTTTGCAACGTTTGTACC